>NC_068989.1:28050751-28057810 GCF_001194135.2 Octopus bimaculoides | reverse complement strand
GTTCGTTATTTTTCTTCTTGTTTTGCTTATGTGAGTTGCGGGTAACTGCTATCTGTTGGAATTTCAGCATTTTTAGCTGCTATTTCTGAACTTCGGTATGTGGTGAAGCAACCTGTTTGCTG
Source organism: Octopus bimaculoides (assembly GCF_001194135.2). NCBI lineage: Eukaryota > Metazoa > Mollusca > Cephalopoda > Octopoda > Octopodidae > Octopus > Octopus bimaculoides. Next base: position 28,057,688 of record NC_068989.1, on the reverse strand, counting down.
ATCCCTTAATTTTGTTTATAAATGTATAAGAACTTTTAAATAAGTTCCACACCGATAATGGTGCTAACATACCGAAGGGCTTGGTAAAAATTATTAATTATTAATTTATTAATAAATTGATAATCCTTTACCCTTTTAATTGTAATAATATATATATATATATATATATATATATATACATATATGTGTGTATGTATACATATATATACATGTGTGTGTGTGTGTAGATAGATAAATAGATAGGTATAATATCAATAATAATAAAGAGCATAGAGGTTAAAACATCCACAAAATTTAGTTTATATACAGCATACTGTAATGACCTGCACATGCTTTCGTTGTAACGACTACTCCCTGTTGCAAATGTTATATTGTAGGTGCAATTCCATCATGGCAGATCCATTTAGACACCTTCGAAGTGAACTCATTGATGCAAATTTTTGTTAGTTTTCTGTGCGAGGTGGGAGTGTTGTTATTTATAGGTATGTACTGTTGACCTCAACTTCACCCCAGTCACTGTCCGAAGTTAGGGTTTGGTCTTAAAATAGGTTAAGATCGAGATTATTATTTTTTTCTATGGTTCTTTGTTCGTTTCAATGGCTTTTGTGTATTGTGCTTTTGATTCTGAATGTAGTACTTGTATTGAAGAGTTCGTGTTTGTATATATTAAATCTTGGGTAGGGCTGCTACTTATCTTTTAATTCATTGGGTAGGGTATTGTTTTTTTCTAATCTGATGATTATCAAATATTTTATGTTTAGGTTATATGATATGTATATATGTTTTACATACATACATACATACACACATACACATACATATACATACACACTCATATTTCATATGTAATCTGTAAATTATATATTTAATTTGCATTCTAATGACATCCGTTCTAATATCAGATATGCAACGAATTTCCACTTTCTCGTCGTATACTAGAGATGATTATCAATGGCACACATATACCGCGTAAGGAGTTTAGTCTCGTTTCGATATTTTATGTTGATATCTCTAAACATGGCTATAGATACGCAGTTGTTTTCTGTGACCTCGTAGGTAGTTATAAAGCAAGTATTTTAAATATATTATGTATACTCTGAAATTAATTTGTATGCTTCCCTTATGTGTTATGCAGATCAAAAAGGGTAGTGTGGTACGTTATAGAACTCACTCTTTCACCTTAATAAATTGCTAGATTCATTCAATATCAAATGCATGGTTAGTGTCACGACAGATTTCAGATATATTCCTCTATAAAACAGTCTAGATGTTAGAGAGAGAGAGAGAGAGAGATAGAGAAAGAAAGTGTGAGAGAGAGAGATTAGAAAGGAGAGAGAGAGAGAGAGAGAGAGAAGACGGAGCGAAAAATGAACGGCGTGCATCTGTTGATGTGTAAATAGACAAAAATCAAATATGAAATGATAATAATAATGAAACAAAAACAATGATGAAGAGGAGGGGGACAAAGTGGATAAAAATAACAGTATGATGTCAGTGGTGTAATAGCAAAAAGCCAAGAAAGTTAACATTTTGTCATGTTTAAGAACTCACTGACATCTTTGAACAGCGCATGTCAGTTGTTTGCTTTGTTAAATCACGTGTTAAAGGCAACTGAGTGCTTAGACGAAATCATCTTATGTGCGACGTGACGTAACCTTGAATGGATTGATTTTTCTCAAATTTCGTTGGAATTTTTTCGGTAAATTTAAGTCATATGAGAATATGTTTTTTTAAATTTTCATTCTTTGTCTATCTAAGATGCATGCTCTCTTAGCAGAGTTTTGATTTGAATATTTGTATTATTTGTCCGATGGGCTTTTGAACCTTGCGTTACGTGAACTGAGTGGCTGCATGCTTTTTGTATAAACATTGACGATGTAATTCATTTCTTTATTCTTAAATTGTGCGGTAATAATTAATATCAAATACATTTATTGTACTCATGCGATTTGCTCATCGATCTCTCAAAAGTTAGTTCTTATCCGTTCATTTCATTATACGTTATTAAATCTGACAGTTTGTTTCGTTCGTAATATTACAGTTGTGATAAAAAAATACAGCTGTGAGTGTAACGAAAACAATTATTTAATATTCTTAAGGAAACGCAGGAGTGGCTGCGTGGTAAGTAGCTTGCTTTCCAGCCACATGGTTCCGGGTTCATAACCACTGAGTGGCACCTTGGGCAAATGTCTTCTACTATAGCCTCGGGCCGACCAAAGCCTTGTGAGTGGATTTGGTAGACGGAAACTGAAAGAAGCCCGTCGTATATATGTATATATATATATATATATATATATATGTATGTGTGTGTATATGTTTGTGTCTGTGTTTGTCCCCCCAACATCGCTTGACAACCGATGCTGGTGTGTTTACGTCCCCGTAACTTAGCAGTTCGGCAAAAGAGACCGATAGAATAAGTACTAGGCTTCCAAAGAATAAGTCCTGTGATCGATTTGCTCGACTAAAGGCGGTGCTCCAGCATGGCCGCAGTCAAATGACTGAAACAAGTAAAAGAGTAAAAGAGAAAAGAGAGTAAACGATAAAAAATAAAGTACGTATAATTTTTTCCTGTCTGTAACGGGTTTGGGCATTACACATTAAACAATTGTAACTACAGAACCAAATAAAAGGCGTAACCTAAATTTTTACCACAACGAAAGAAGTTCAAGGGATAGGTTTTAAACGACAGTAATTAATGAACGGAATCGAATATTTAATCGAAACTTTTCATATTTATTTTTATTTGCTGGATTTAGAAGGAACAATGTCCATGGCCTATGCAGGCTCTCTTAGAACGGTGAAGTTGGTGCCATCAATGTTCTGAATCATTTGGAACTTGCCGAAAAGGTATGAACTGGGACGGGCGAGACCTTGATGGGGGTTAGGGACAACAATAATGATCAGATGAGGAGAGACGAGTAGAATGGGATTGCCTGAATGGGGGTGGAAAAAACACAATTCATTCCGAGAAGCTGATATTATTTTAGTACTTGTTTTAAAGGAGGAGGATAGATTCATCGCATCTGTGAACGAGAGTGTGGAGTGTGGATTGTGCAACTTTATGTTAATAAGTCGGCTAGCTCTTTCATGAATGTAGTCTCGGATGCCTGTGTGTGCAGCAGGCAGCAGCATTCCTGAAGTGAGGGCAATGCCCCACTGAATCAATGGTATTATATACACCATTGTACAACATAAAGCAATGCTAAGAAAAAAGTATAAATTGGAAAATGTATAAAATATGGAACTTGCAATACTTCCGCTATCATCTAAAAATATGATTTCACACATAACTAAAGAATTCTGTTTCCTTATATAGTTTTATGATCTAGCCATATATCGCTGTTGCACATCATAGCCGTTGTACATACTTAAAGTGTAAAATTAAAAGAAATTATAAACGCAATAAAGTAAAACAGACTGTTTGAATTACAAAAACTGTTACAATAGAGATCAAGTGAAAACCAATGAAAAGAGTATTAATATGCTTCTGTGACATGATCACTGTTATTGTTGCTATTGTTGTTGTTGGATAACTACGGATCTACCCTAGTTCAGAAAATTTATGATCCACAATGTTCCGTCAGTGACTACTCAATCAGATGATGTAACTAGAGCTTTAATGTACGATGCATCTATCTCTCTTTTTTAAAAATATAATAGAATTTGTTAAGATATTCTAGTTATTACTAACATCAGAAGCTCTTATGTTGCTGTACATACGTATAGCAACATACATACATATACATACATATAGATACCTCCATACATACATACACACATACAGATACATACATACATACATACATATATACATACATACGTACATACATACATAAAAATTAATATACACAACTAAGCGGAATATAAGACCATAAAGGAAAATTTTAATCGTTACTAGTTGTAACTAAGGGTTTGGAACAGATCCCATATTGCAAGAGATAAGAGTTTAAACCCTTAATGCTGTATGAAGTGCACAATATATATACAATGACAGGGGAGATAACCTCCCCACAAGCGAGGCTAGGATCAATGGACTAGACTAGTTTCGTCTATCAGTCGTAGACTCGTCAGTAGGGACTACTCCATCCCTCGGATGGTTTTGTTAAATCGATATTCAGTACACACACACACACACACACACACACACACACACACACACACACACAAAATTTAATTGTGACATACATGCATACATGCATGAATACAAGGATATCTCACTGGTACACAAGGAAACAGAAGTACCAAAATTACAAACGGTTTCTTTGTGGATGACTTGAAACTTTATGCAAAGAATATGCATGAGATGAAAAAGAGCCTTGACCGAATTACAATATTTTCAAAGGGTGCAGAGCCAGGATAAATGTTGTTATATGGTTGTGAAAAGGGGGAAACTATAAAGCACACTAACAACATCTCCATCAATGATTTGACTGTTTCTCCTGACGAGAATTGTTACATGTATCTAGGAGTGGATGAAAACATATCTTAACGGCACCTATAACAAAACACGAATCATTAAAGAAAATTTTGACCTCAGAACTCTCTAGATTCAATGAAACTGTGGCCCACAATGTGTTTGCAGTGCCAATTCTCATTCCAGCATTTTGGTCGCTTGATTGGACACTTCATGAGATCCAAGCTATTGATGGAAAAACGCGAAAATTACTAACAAGCTTACATAATTTCTACATAAGCAGTGGCATAGACCGCCTCTACCTAAAACGAAAACGGCAGCAGAGGCTTAACATCGATCCAAAATGACTTTGAATGTCGTATCATATCCTTTCGGCAACATCTCTTAGTCACCAAGCGTCGAAGTGCATCCCTTGACCAAGTTTGCAAACATGAAGCTGATGGCATCATAAGATTTGGAAGGCAGCTCTTTGTGAAATATTTCTTGTCTAATAACCTATAATACATGCCCAGATATGTCGCACGACTTTACCGTAACGTATCATCGCATGAAAGGATGAGCCTATATGAGCAGAAAACTATGCATGGATATGTTAGTAAAAAGCTCCGAGATTATAGTAATATTGATCATAAAAGCAGTCTCCAATAGCCGGATTACTACCTCCCACTTTGAAGAGCATGGGTTTGCAATCCAGAAACAAGAAATATCAAGCAAATACTTAATGCAGAAAAGTTAGAGATGCAGGAAAAGTAGCAAAATGTGACGACCGATGCAGATTTTGTGGAGTTAACACCGAATATATCACCGACATCATAAGCAGTTGTCCGAAAATGTCATCACGGTATTATCTACCGATGAGACATGCTGTTGTAGATAGGACACTCTATAATGAAATCCTTCGGAATGATAACCTCGTTGATAAAGAAATAAGAACCCACAGTATGGTAGAAGCCAAAACATATCATAATAAAAAAAAGCTGTACTTGTAGAATGTCCCAGTGAAGACTTCCATTAAATGTAAACACAACATGCCTGATAGAGAAGAGAAACTGTGTACTGTTGTAGAAATCAGCTGCCCAGCAGATGTTAACATACAGCTGAAGATCAGTGAAAAAAGAATATCAACGCTGAAGTATTGAGAAACCTCCAGTTACTCTATCCAGATTACAAGTTCGGGTTTATACCTGTAATTACTGGGGACCTGGGGTATGTAACACACTGCCTAAATACCGATCTTGAGAAATTAGGCTTCTCAAAATCAGAAAGGAGAAAGCTAATTCGAAGACTACAGTTCCAATCCATTACTGAAACTGTAAAAATCTGTAAAGCTTTCCAGAATTTTACCATTTAGATATATATGAGCATTTCTAGATATGCAACTATGTACATGAGAATTCTTACATAAAACAAAACATACAAATCTGCACATATACATACATACATACATACATACATACATAGATACACATATTCATCTATTTATGCCTGGCATTTGGGAGAGTAGTAAGAGCGTCCTCAACTGAATACTTTTTGTATGCATCCTGACTCTCTTTGCTAAGGTTAGCTTTCCTTTTTATTTTTTGGGGTTGATGACAAGACCTCGTCAAGTACTAGCACTACTGAAGCACTGGGACAAATCGTTGTTGACTGCTGTTGATACTTTCTCTTGTTGTTGTTGTTGTTGTTGCTGTTGTTGTTGTTGTTGTTGTTGTTCTTCTTCTTCTTCTTCTTCTTGTTCTTCTTCTTCTTCTTGTTCTTCTTGTTCTTCTTCTTGTTGTTGTTGTTGTTGTTGTTGTTGTTCTTCTTCTTCTTCTTCTTCTTCTTCTTCTTCTTCTTCTTCTTCTTCTTCTTCTTCTTCTTCTTCTTCTTCTTCTTCTCTTTTGCTTTTTTCCACTTTGTCCTTCTAGGAAGTCGGCTGCGTCCAGATACGAAGACGGCTATATTTCGTCAGGTTTTACTAACGTGTCTCAGACGTGCCGATCTCACGACATTACTCTTATTAGACTTTCATTGCCGTTATTCATGTATTTTGTACATTTTTGATAACTCAGCGTTGAGGATTTGATGAAACATATATGATTAAAAAAGCAATAAACAAATAAGCATGTCTGGTAAGTGATAATAAACTGGCCAGGAATAACAAAGGTGTATTTGTTAATCTGGGTCGTTTAATAGTTTCGAAAAATTAACAGGACTTTGGTCGGCGAATACAAATTAAATCAATTGTTATTTTTTTCACACAATTACTTGCTAGTGAAATTTAAGTCTACTGGTGATAGATTTCGGCTTGTGTGATATATTGCAGTATTAGTAATACGTTAATGAAACACGGAAGATGAACGAATGATTTATTTTTCATGTCATTTCTACCATCTACTCCGTAATAGTCTATGTTACACATTTAAAAAATTGGGGAAGGTATGTAGAGAAGATATGAGAGCGGAAATTGAAAGTATCAGCATACACACACACACACACACACACACACACACACACACACACACACACACACACACACACACA
>NC_068989.1:28046308-28050693 GCF_001194135.2 Octopus bimaculoides | reverse complement strand
CCCCAGGACTTATTCTTTGGATGCCTAGTACTTATTCTATCGGTCTCTTTTTGCCGAACCGCTAAGTTACGGGGACGTAAACACACCACCATCGGTTGTCAAGCGATGTTGGAAGGACAAACACAGACACACATACACACAAACATATATATATATATATACATATATACGACAGGCTTCTTTCAGTTTCCGTCTATCAAATCCACTCACAAGGCTTTGGTCGGCCCAGGGCTATAGTAGAAGACACTTGCCCAAGGTGCCACGTAGTGGGAATGAACCCGGAACCATGTGGTTGGTAAGCAAGCTACTTACCACACAGCCACTCCTGCGCCTATATATATATATATATATATATATAAGAAAATAAGAAAATAAGAAAATAGAGATATAGCAATCAATAAAAGTTTATTATCTACAACAATCAAACATAGTACCTTACAGCTGTTTCAATGAAGCCTAAAAAATTAAATAGCAATTACTAAAATTATTATATTAAGCAAAACCTATTCAGAGGGTTAGAAAAAAGACATACTGTTAGATTTTTATGTGTTGTATTTTAGAATCATCACAGCAGACTGAATATTATTTTATGGCTAATATTGGTATATGCCTGGGTTAGAGGGTTATAGGTTATTTTGGTGGGTAATGGATAATATGTGAATATAATTAAGAAAATAAAGGATAAATGAATAGAGCTTTATTAAGATAATAAAGGATAAATAAATGAGGAGATAAAATAAATACTTTAGTAATTTGTTTTTAAAATTGAAAGAAACTTGTGTAAAAATAATACATAAACATATATTAATATCGGTCAAAAACATTCATATTTTAATTAATGCATACATACATATATATATATATATATATATATATATATGCATATATATATATATAAATATTTATATACACCCATAAATATACATAAACAAACAATAAATACAAAAAGATAAGCACATATACACATATACATGGAGATACGTGTATGTGAACCAATACACGCAAAGGAATATATATATATAAAGAAACATATGTATGCATATACATGTACACAGAAACATATATATTCATATATACATGTATACATAAACATACACATATACATGTCAACACTTATATATTACGCGCATTTTGTCTACATAAAGCGTTTACACCCTTACATACATATATATGTATATACAGATAAGCGAATAAGTAAAAAGATATGAATAATATATACGTATGCACTCAAAATATTATACATTCACCCCTAAAAAAACAATATTGTTGTGGATCACATAAAGTCAAAATAATTTGATTGGTTAATGAAGTCAAATTATTTTGGATGTGTACTTTGGCGTCTGCTTTGCTGGATTGTGGTGTATATAACCAACCCCCACCTAACCAAAATCGATAAGATTATCAAAGAACTTCAGAAATACCCCGGAATCTTCTTTCATGCTGGTAACACAGGGAATTTGTATAAGGTTTCCCTGGACAAATATCGAGAGTTAATGCTCAAACAAGTACACAATTGTACCTGACTCAGCATTAAAAAAAATCAACCAGAGAAATAGAGATCTCGTCTTCAAACTTGGACTAGAGGAAAAGACTGAACCTTCCACACTCCGTCCACCACATATCAGCTTAAAGGATCACACAGAAAATTATGCAACAAGCGTTTTCAGAAAACACAAACTCACAAAATTTAGCAAATAACCATGAAAAAGCAACAAAACTTGAAAATGCTTATTTCGTGATTTCCAGTCGATTTTAGACACTTTTAGGTAGTTTTCATTTTTGCAAAACCACTATTCATTTTGAAGTCTAGATGGTTAATATAAGCTAGATGGGTGTTGAAAACATTATATTTATCATAGAGTTCATCGATGTTACAAGCGTTTTCAGAATACACAAACTCACAAAATTTGGCAAATAACCATGAAAAAACAACAAAACTTGAAAATGCTTATTTCGTGATTTCCAGTCGATTTAAGACACTTTTAGGTAGTTTTCATTTTTGCAAAACCATTATTCATTTTGAAGTCTAGATGGTTAATATAAGCTAGATGGGTGTTGAAAACCCCTCTGTCGGTCTCATCTACCCCTCCAGTTCCGATATAAATAAGATTAACAAAATTTTACTCGGTCGAATAATACCCCAACTTTACACGGCTTCTTCATTAAAGCTCTGTACCAAGACCACTTGAAGCTATCTCCTAAGCACTCCTTTAAATTTATACAAGTCGACATTAATCAATAATACCCCCAGCATTTCTCCTTTTCTTCTTAATAAGTCTCTAATTTTCACGAAGGAATATTCCAATCTCTCGAAGATATTAATATTATTCTAGCAACCCGCCGAAAATATATCTTTCGATGGGAAATCCTTGGTCGCAAAGACTTATGGGACCTCGTCGGACTCTACCTACTTAACGGTCTCCATGAACAATTTCTCAACATCTCCATTGGTCTATGCAGAGATGACGATGTGTGTACTATCCAAAATTCTAGTAACCGGACAATCTGAAATCGATTGTAGAAAGCGTGTCTTACCGCATCTCCTCATTATCTGGTAACAAAGAGTTATCCGATCAATATTCTGAATACTACAACTGTACCATACAACATGCCGGATATAAACATTCAACTAAATAATCCCTATGTGAGAATCCCTCTTTCAACTAGACACAGAGCAAAAAACAGTTGCCAACCGCCATAGGATAGACCTAAACCCCAAACCCACTTCCCAATACCCACCCAAACATTGGAGTAGAAATCGACCTAACAAACGCACCCTTTACCAGATAACTCCTAATCTTATATACACCACAACCAACCAAACAGACACCAACATACACATTCAAGTCCATATCTCCACCCAGATAACCCCCAATCAGATTAAACAGACAAGAAACCGAGACATCATATGGTTCCACCCCACTTCGCCCTTAACGTCCAGAATCGAGTACCCAAACTCTTCTTCACCCTACTCAAAAAAAAAATCCCTAAATCTAAACCCCTTATAAAAATATTTAACCTCTACTTCACCACCACCACCAGCATTGCCAGAGTTAACCATTTTAACAACATCAAACTCCAAAATCCACTAACCGCTAACCCCGACTCAATTCATATAAATCCAATACACCAACTGATCCCCATAACAAAACAAACCCTAAAAACTATAACTATCGTGCCATTGGTAACAACCGACCCTTAAATTTACAACACTAAAACATAACTTCTGTCATAATAGAGAATACCACAGAGGATACGACCAGACACTTTATTCATGTATACTTTCTTTACGATCAAAAATATTTCCCCACTCTCTCCTCTCCAATTTCTCTTCCCTTCAACTGCATCTCACAACTGAATTTGATTATTAAGCTAAAACTAGTATATTTTCTACCACCGACCCGTTAAATTCTTTTGTCTCACTCCCCTGTATTTTATTTTATTAATTAATTAATTTTCTTTCTCTTCTTTCTTCCCTGCTATTACTTATTTCTCCCTTCATTTATATATACCCCTCACATACTCTGCACTCCATACATTGTTTGAATCCTGATGTCAACATGTACCTCCTTGCAACAATGTAGTCTTTAATCTAATCAAGATATCCTTGGCCTGAAGAGTAGCCGACGGTATACACTTCACTTGGATTTTTACCACTTCTGAGGTTTCACTCGCTATGAAAAAATATAGCCCTTATTTCCCATACTCCTTTCCGTAACTCTTGCATTCTTTTTCGTACATTGGGCAACCCTTGTTGCCCACACCTCGATGCCTGGACCTTACATTTGTATATATATATATATATATATATATATATATATATTGTAAATTTTAGAGGTAATACTTGATAAGTGTAAGCACCTGTATATGCCAGATAGTGGCCGAGGTGAAAGAATATATTAAAACGTAAAATGAAAACAGAACACAAGGGATATCGCGGTACACGTGTTTCAAGTTTTATACACAAACTGTCGTTGTATCATTATATGAGTATATAATTGATAGAAAGGATGGTTTAAAGCTATCTTCAGCCGCAAACATTTTCAGTCCCAAGATTACATCACAAAGAAAAAAGAAAAGGAGAGTCAAAAAGGAAAAGTCCACTTAGTATTATCCATTGTAATAAGCTTATCCTTTAAATTGTTATATCTGCATAAATGTTCCTTGATATTCAAAACATATACACACACATACATATATACATACATATATACATACATATATACGACGTGCTTCTTCCAGTTTCCGTCTACCAAATCCACTCACAAGACTTTGGACGGCCTAAGCCTATAGTAGAAGACACTTGTCCAAGGACTGAACCCAGATCCATGTGCTGGTAAGCAAGCTACTTACCACACACCCACTCATATATATATATATATGTA
>NC_068989.1:28045701-28046079 GCF_001194135.2 Octopus bimaculoides | reverse complement strand
TATATATGTGTGTGTGTGTGTGTGTGTGTGTGCATACATACATACATCATAAGGGTTTTTTTCGTTGTAACGCTTTCTTTTTTAGTTGATTTTCACCTGGGAAGAGTTATCGTAGATAGCGTAATAAGTCACACCCGGACAACGTCGGGTTATACTGATAGTATATATGTATATGTATGTATGTTTGTGTATATGTATGTATGGTTGGATGGTTGGTTGGATGTGTGTATCCATGTGTGTTTCTATGTATGTGTGTCTCTATGTGTGTGTATCTATGTATGTTTGTTATGTTTGTGCAAGTATAAAGATATATGTATTTGCTTGCATAAGTTAATATACGTTTGTATATATGTCAGTGTGGCTATATATATAATATAT
>NC_068989.1:28044046-28045505 GCF_001194135.2 Octopus bimaculoides | reverse complement strand
TATATATATTTATATATATATATGCTGTCACTATTCGACCTTCTGAAAACTCAACTTTGATTCCAAAACTCAACGCTAGATTTTAGAAAATAGACGTGTATTTTATATTGCACTCCAAGCCATAACTTTTGTGAATAGTAACAAAAATGCAAGAAGTAACTAAACTGATCTGTGATCCTTCCTAGATATAAATTAAAGATGTCATCCATGAACCGTAAGCAGAAAATTGGCTCTTGATCGTGCAAATATTTGACTATCTCTATTAACTGTCTCGAAGTTTGTCATGTAGACGTTAGCGAAATATTTGCCAGTGGGTACTGATGGCGTAATACCCCTCATCAGTTAGTGCATCGCCTTAGTAAGAATGTTGGATATAAATGTGACGTACGTAGTGTTGGAAATGTCTACGTATATATCAGATGTATCATAAAAATCTTAAATGAAGATATAATCACATTTGCAACTTTAGCGATACAAGAAATGCTTCTTTTACATGTTTAGCTAATTTTCTATGGTTGCTTGCTGATGAGGAAATTGAGTATGAAATTGCTTGCTCTGTCATTACAAACTGTATAAAGTTTGTAATGATAGATGTAATTTGTATTCCTCTGAGTCTTATGTAATAATTAATCGAAAGTCAAATCTCATTAATCAACGAGATGATGTTGTAATATCATGTCCACACATGTACCGTCTGTCATTCCTACACGGTAATAAAAATAAACGTACTAGCTTTAACCTAAATGCACTCTTAATATCATTCTTACTAGTCAATCTCTTTAAGTCTGCTTCCTCTAATTAGTATAACATTTATTTTTCTGTCACTTTATTCCTTCCTTGCTTGGTATAGCTAATTCCAGTTCAGACTAGGTTTATTTTGATTGGCTATTCAGAATTGCCACATAAAGATGGTAATGATAACTATAATTAATGTATATCGTTAAACTATGAACTAATTAACCATAAATCTTTTCTCATAAATTAGTTATGGAAAATCCGCAAAAGTTCCATTGGCCATCCCTATATTATACTAATAATTAAACTATAGTGTGAACTATACTGCGCAAATAAAACTACTAGTTAGTTCTAAAATCTAGTCTTCTTTCTTTCCTTCTAGATTTATGTTTCCGTATTTTTTTTATTAAAGCTGATTCATCACATTTAGCTTGTCGTTTTAATTTACATATGTAACCTTAACTATGGTGTATTATAGAATCCTAACTCTTAGGACTGAGGATTCATAGTGAACTAGTTAGAAGGAGTATGAATCGGTGTATGTGTGTGATTTCCTATCTGTATATGTATGCATGTATGTATGTATGTATGTATGTATGTATTTATGTATGTATGTATGTATGTGTATATATATATATATATATATATATATATATATGAATGTATGTATCTATCTATATATACATACATATATATGTATATACATATACATATATATATATAT
>NC_068989.1:28041386-28043895 GCF_001194135.2 Octopus bimaculoides | reverse complement strand
TATATATATTTAATTTATGTATATATTAATATTATCTCAGTTGAAAAAAACTTCGATAATGAAAATATGTTAATAGTTACCAGGGTAGCAAAAATGACACAAAAACTGGGATATCATACCCGGTTAATAGGTAGAAATGCCAAGTTAAAGTGAAGTATTTTGAATAGATATGAAGAATAATAATAAATGGAGCAAAACGCATATAAACAATAAGTTCCTTTAATTCCTACATATGTTTCAAAATATATGTGCACTCGACTCCAAAGAAGTAAGAGGTGCTGTAATTGAACATAAAGGCTGAATTATATTATTATTATTTCATCATATGATAGCTTTATACCTTGTATTACCACTTATTTAGGTTAATAACCGTATCTTAATATGATACAATGCTATGGATGTTTACTTATTATATTTACAATCTTCGCTCAGTATATAAGTTTGTTTACATAAGGAGTAATAATAGTATATAATGAATTCATTGGATTCTCTCCCTTCCTCATTTTCTGGTTTTTAGTTGTTTTTTTTTTAACTTTAGATTTTTTTATGCCTTCCTCTAATTTAAACTTTTAGTATAGCGTTCTTAGCCTCTCTCCCTTAATAGCTCCCTGTAAACCAGCGTTCTTGTTTCTAACGGTCATTTACTTAGCTATATAATGTTATAACTCGTACGCAATCTCAGCATTTAGCGCAAGTCTTGCTTTTGTATGTTGGCTCCCTGACGATGAATTTATGTGCAATTCCGGCACCTCTTACTTCTTTGGAATAGAAATGCATATATATTTTGAAAAGTATGTAGGAATTAAAGGAACTTATTGATTATATGCGTTTTCCTCAGGTGAAAGGTAGTCTTTGTTTAATATTAAATTCTCGACCTAACGTCTCAAGAAAGCAAAATCAATATTTAGAGGGTTATGGAGGTCAATAATAATAAGACGATCGTCAATTTGTCGTGATATTTGAAATTTCTTATTGTTGAATAGAATTTCATCAAACTATTTCTCTGTCATTTATGATAGACATTCATTTCGTATTTTAAACAAAACGAACTTTCTACTATCTATGAAATTACTATTTTGATACATTGTCTTTTAGAATGTGTGAGAGCATGTGTTTGTGAAAGAACGTGTATTAATGTGTCTTAAGAATATTTTTACGAGCTGTGTATGTGTGTACGTTCGTGCCCTTATCAATGGTCTTCGAATGACATTTCAGCACTAAATCAAACCGTGTGTCAAATTCCAAATGTTTCGGTGCTTTGCTACGTACTTAAGAATCTCTACTACACAAAGATTACATTGTCGTTAACAAACCATGCCTACTATCTCGATATTTTAACACCTATTTATTTTTCTTGAATTTTCTCCATACTTTACATTCTATTTTCGTTTATTTATTAACTTATTTATCTTCATCAATTTTCTATCATATATTTTATTCATTCAAATACTACAGAATGGTCAAGAAAGTCTTTCAGAAAGAAATGTTTATCATAAACTTATTCTTTCTCATTTTATCTTTCCTTTTATTCTATTTTATTTACTTTATTTCACTGTATTCTTTTTCTGATGCTGTACATATCTACTGTTGACACTTTATTAATGCACATCATATATGGCAATTCTTGTACTTGTAAAGAGTGAAATCAGCCAAATACATTTATTGTCTGTGACTATATAATCAAAATATTAGTTATTTAAAGTCAGATGCCTTCACCTGCCATGGAATGTTTTGATGTGGAATAGCTGAGGTAGTGCGAGATGTAGTTGGTAATGTAGTGAGAACACCTATCAACTAATCAAACAAACATTCCAATACTTCCTTTTTCTTATCTGATCAATATATATCTTTTGTATTTTTCCTATTACTCGTTTCAATCATTCAACTGCCACCATACTGGGGTACCACCTTAAAGAGGTTTTAATCGAATGAATCGATTCCAGTACATATTTTTTAGAGCATGGTACTTATTCTATTGGTCTCTTTTGCCGAACTGCTAATTTTAGAAGACGTAAACAAACCAACACCTATTGTCAAGCTGCGGTGGAGGTCAAACATAGACACAAACACACACATACAACTCACACACAAACAAACACACTTATATACACAAAAACACATACAAACAGGCACACGTATGTATATAGATGACGAGCTTCTTTCAGTTTCCGTTTACGAAATCCACTCACAAGGCTTTGGTAGCTCCGAGATTATAGTAGAAGACACAGTAGAACTGAACCCGGAGCCATGTGATTCGAAAGCAAATTTCTTATCGCACAGCTACGCTTTCAGCTATATATGTATAAGCGCAGGCGTGGCTGTATGTTAAGAAGCTTGTTTCCTAACCATATATGGTTCCGGGTTAAGTCCCACTGCTTGGCACCTTGGGAAAGTGTCTTCTACTATAGCCTCAGGCCAACTAAAGCCTTGTGAGTGGATTTGGTAGACGGAATCTGAAATAAGCCCGTTGTATATATATATATATATATATATATATATATATATATAT
>NC_068989.1:28038858-28040690 GCF_001194135.2 Octopus bimaculoides | reverse complement strand
ATATATATATATATATATATATATACATGTATAGGTGTATATTAAGTGAATATATGTATTGATGGAGATATGTATGCACGTGCACACACAGAGACGCATAAGCACACACACACATATACATATGTATGCAATATATATAAATATATGTGAGTGTTGGTAGGTACGGGGTATGACGTTACTCCAATTTAGGCTGCTTATATAACATTAATTACTATATATATATATTTGTAATGTGGCTACATCGATCAGATTTGTTCCCTCTTGTTTCAAAGGTGCGTTTTAGTGTAAGTAACCCATTCTCTGTCGTTTTTCAAAGAAATCATCAAGGGCTACTTTGGTCACCAGTACATCATTGCAATATCTTTTCTATGCGTCTTTTCCAGTTGCTAATCTTTTATTCTCCCACTCCGTATTTGATCGAGAAAACAGAAGCTGCTACAGCAGTTTCAGTGAGCTTTGTTAATTATTGTAGATAGTAGCTGCCGCCAGTCTGATCGTAATAACTACTCCGTTCTCTAATTTTTCTGTACTTGTAAATATTTCAGCAACAGTTTCCTCCAAATGATTGCCTTCCTATTTTGCTTGCCCTGATCGAGGAGCTACTTCACCGCACTGGTAGACCACAGCGCGAGTAGTAATTCTAATCCGTTGTAATTATAAATTTACCAGAAAGAACTGCAAGACAGATTCTTCAAAACAAAGAAACTGAATGGAGACCCAGAGGTAGACCTAGAGTTAGACTAAGAATGAGATGGTTGGGTATTATCCACAGTCTCGTGTGTTCATGTGTGGGAATCCAGCCGGAAAGTGTGGTGAGGGTTGCTTCTTATAGGACACTATGGAGGAGATGCCGGAGGACGAAACTACTCACGACCTCTCAGGAATATTGAACGAAGATTGTTAGATGGAATTACAGATCATGAATTTATGCTCGAAGTAGACACGCTTTGGTTAGTCCAAGTCCAGATTTTAAACTCTAGAATATATCTATGCCATATTTGGAGCTGCTTTACAAGGTTTTTCCACCTCTCTCACATTAGCTTCTGTCGGGCAAACGATATGCTTCATTAACAAGAAAGAGTGAGATGTTAAATTAATACCCCCAGTGAGCGAGATATTAGGCAAATTATTTATATTTAACTCTACATTAAAAATATACATTTCTTTAAATATCTTATGTTTAAATTTGAATCATTCTTTAGAATATTATTTACTTCAAACCCTCTTAAAATGTGTTAATCAAGTCGATTCGCTTTTCAGTATGTTTCATTTGCAATATATTTTAAAAGTTTTATCACAGATTAGTTTAATAGTTTTGGCATTACCAATTTTACATCACACCCAGTTTTAAACTTAACTTCATACATTCAGTGCCTATCTATCTATCTATCTATCTATCTATCTATCTATCTATCTATCTATCTATCTATCTTACACATATATATGCACATGCATAGATACTACATATAATTATACAAACATACAAATATATATGTATATATATATTTCTTTACACACACACACACACACACACACATATACATGTATGTATGTGTGTGTGTGTGTGTGTTTGTGTGTGTGTGTGTGTGTGTGTGTGTGTGTGTGTGTGTGTGTGTGTGTGTGTGATACATTCCGATCAAGTCAACATTGTAATCTGCAACTAAAGCTGATAGAGCATATTAAATTCATCATTGTAAGTGTATAAACTAATGAATACTTGCATACAGAACATTTACATAGCCCGCATATATTTGTTTGTGTGGTTATACACACACACACATACGAACACATATATGTACTTACATATATGTATCTATTAATGTATATATATA
>NC_068989.1:28034838-28038130 GCF_001194135.2 Octopus bimaculoides | reverse complement strand
ACACACACACACACACACACACACATACAAACACACACCCACACAAACGCACGCACGTGCACACATATATTTCATTAAAACTTCAACAGAATATTCAGCTCAATTTTCACTCATGTCTGGCCATTTCGCTGATGATTATTTGATATTATATTTAATTCACAAAATTAAAGGCAAATTCCATTATATTGTGATGAATATCTCTTGCATCACTGGAACTGAGGAATCATCATTACACATTCTTGTTGTTGCTTACTTAAATCGAATTTTGTTGATAATCAAATATATAGTTATATTTCACGAAATAATTTTCCATATTCACTTTCTATCAAATATATTTAGCGAACAATTAGCTTTACACTTTAAAATTACTTTTCCTATACAAATAGTTTGTTATGTGTAGAACTATTTGAAGATATTGAATTTTAATTGCAATTAAAATATTTCGTTCCATATCTTCGTCTTTCTTAATATAGTCCTCTAATTATATGTGTCACATCCACTGTCTCTACATTTTTCTCACTCGTTTTTCTGTCACTAAGTACGGCCATATATAATGATTAACTAGTTTTATTCTTGTCTGGCTGAAATTATATTTTTACATTTCTTTGTAATTAAATATGTAGATACTAAATGAAATGGTGGAATAAACAAGCTAAAGTAACAGATGTAATGTTCTGTTTGTTTACCATTTCAATTCTTGGGTGGAAGTTACAATCGGTCCATATTTCGACACTTTCTTATCAGACAAGTAAAGCATGGAAGAATATTATGCGCACTACTCTTTTTCGCCTGACTAAGCCATAAAGATAATGAAAATGTGTCAGAGGCTGTTGAGGGTGCCGTTATGTAGTTAACCTTCTAGAAAGAATAGAGAAATCTTCAAAAAAGATGCTATTTATTAAAATAAAAATACGTCCATGTTATATAATGTTGTTCTAAATATACTGTGTCTGGAAAAGATAGATATGATGGTCACTACAGGTCTATAGATCTGCTCACTCAAAGTTAATCTGGATCGAATCAATAACAAAACTACCAAGTCGTTATAGTGTTATATTTTGAATCACCTTCCTTTTATTAACTTTGAATCTCTATAACTTATTGGATATGTTTTTTTTTTCACAATATGTTTTTCTTGCTTTGCTTATTAGACGCAATTTGAAGAGTAGATGTAATTATATACTCATAGGCGCAGGAGTGGTTGTGTGGTAAGTAGCTTGCTTACTTCCGGTTTGCTCACTGCGCATGTGCGTCAGACTTGCTACTTGCCGTCAACAAAGATAGACATGAGTTTCGGCTCAGTCTAAAAAAGAAAAAATTGAAGAATTCGCCGAGGTAAGTCGTTTTAGTTGCTCAGCTGGCTAAAATACAGACAAGTGTATAATATTGATTTCAAATTCTGGCACAAGGCCTGCAATTTCGGGGTAGAGGATAAGTCGATTACATCGACCTCAGTGTTCAACAGGTACATATATTGACGACCTCGAAAGTTGAAAGACGAAATCGACCTCGGCGCAGTTTGAACTCAGAACGTAAAGTCGGCAAATTGCCACCAAGCATTTTTCCCGATGTGCTAAAGATTCTGCCATCTCTCTGCATTAGACAGTATACAATGTTGAGAGTTTGAAGACAGCTGGGGATGAAACAAACATATGTTTGTAGTTTAATACATAATTTTCTCACTCTAACTGTTTAATCATTGAAAGAGAACTGATCTGTCGTAAATATTTGTATTTTAAAAGTTATTTTATAACAGAGGCGACTCAGAATGAAAGTGAAAACAATTATTCCTCTCAGTATATCTGAGTCAGTTACGAAATGTCAATGCATCTAGAAAATTCGATTTCTACTTTTTGTTCCTGGCCCAGTTAACATTCAGGTGGCTCGGTACACATTAATGCATTTAAGTACCAATTCGTCGGAACAAGCGCATCAAAGTAGATAACTTGTATTTTCTTTTGGAATAGATTTCATATGAAGAGGATCACTATAGTTAATTTAGCTAAGGTATGAAGACATAATGTCTAGCAGTGCCCAAACATATCAGAAACAGAAACGGTAAACAAACAGAACTTTATATCTATAACAAGAGAATACGTCAGCTTATTTATTGCCGCATTTTACTTTGTTTCTAAATATATAGTAACAAAAACAAACACACTAGCAAAAAAAAACTGTAAAAATTTAATTTTAGCCAGACAAAAATAAAAGCAGTTAGTCATTATATATGTCCTTACGTAG
The DNA here is from genome assembly GCF_001194135.2 of Octopus bimaculoides. NCBI lineage: Eukaryota > Metazoa > Mollusca > Cephalopoda > Octopoda > Octopodidae > Octopus > Octopus bimaculoides. Next base: position 28,035,889 of record NC_068989.1, on the reverse strand, counting down.
TGATTGAGAAAAGAGAGAGAGCAAATGTGAAAGTTTGTGATATACGATTAGAGGACTATATTATTACCCAAGGGTACCGATATACCAGATTCATTAATTTAATTTCGTTATATAAAAGACCTCGGATAAACATCCTGATTTACTAGTCTTTCTCTTGTATAATCCATAGATTAAATAAAAGCAACGGAATTATAAATTCGCATAACAGAATATTGTATTACGCGAAGAGTAGATCAACAGTTATTATTTTACGCATAAATTAGAGAATTAAGTCAGTGTTTTGTACATGCAAGACTGACTTGTTAAATAGTTATGGGATAGGTATGAATCTCATTATATAAGAAATTTATACTTTGGAATATTTTATATAAACTCTAATATCACTCCTGTATTTTTAAAATCCATATACAATAGTATCGACCTAAATTTATTTATAAGTACGAATGTAATACACTTTTTTTTGTAAATTCAGAGTAGATGGTGACAACTAATACCTGTCGCTTGTAATGTTTTTCTCAAGTTCTGATAGAACTTAAATATCTGACGGAGAATTATAACATAGCGAATTCAAACACCCAGTGTTCGGTAGTGCTTTACTTTTATTAATTTTTCCATATCAGGATGTGACTAGCTGTTGTTGGCTTGTATTTATATATATTTTTCTTGCTGCTCATCACCACGTCAATTCTGACTGAAGAAGATTATGATCAAATTTATACCATCCGTAACCATCCTCTTCTCAGGTATTCCGTACCTAGTCGATATTGTCCAATATATCCTTCTCTTCGCAAATAAGTTTCTAATTCTAAGAAATCGAGCGAGACATTAGAGGATCCAAGTAGTTTGTTTGATAGTAAAGTAAACGTGCGCTATTGCTAAATTGAACGTCCATTCACATTTACCCTGGCGACTCACTGAAACTTTTCCTTCATGTTATCCAAGTTGGATTGTTCTGAATGACAAAGATTATCCCTTTGTTGAGAATTTTATACACTTTTCGCTTTACGCGATGCAAGTTGCAGTCTCTCTCTCTCTCCCTCTCTCTCCTTTT
>NC_068989.1:28031979-28034607 GCF_001194135.2 Octopus bimaculoides | reverse complement strand
TATATATATATATATATATATATATGCCTGGACACTGGTATTGAGATACAAACCACTAAATATCTGGCCGGTATCCCTTCGCTTTTGGTTGCTTCGAACACGTAAGCCAGAAAAATATTAAAATCTTTATTAATTTTAGCTGATACAGTCGTCTCATCCAAAAATAATACGCTAAAGTACCCACTTACAATTGTTTAACAAATGTCAATATCGGTGAAATCTTTTCTGTGTTAAATGTTAAGACACTATTACATTGCGAAACTAACACTTAAACAGGTGCTTACGGTTTTCATTAGGATGAAAATGCTGCAATGAAATTATACTCAAGTTATGGATTAAATATAGGATATCAATATGTGGTGAAAGAAGTCTCTGTAAAAAATCAATTGAGCATGACTTGTACAAAGAAATACCTAGTAGCAATATAAATGGAATACAGAACATATAAAAACAAACAAAAAAAAAGAATTCGTATACTTGAGGAGACACTTATGCTAAATGAGGCAAATATTAAGATAAACGTGTTAATATACAATTCTATTTGCTGATGATGAATTATATACATGAACGTGAAATTCCCAAGAATACAGAAGAGCATAGAAAAGGACATAAATCACGTAGTTTAATGAAATGTATACATACATACCGACCTACCTACCTATATTTATATATATATATATATATATATATATATATATATATATATATATATGTTATGCAACCCCCCACACATATATAATGTGCATAGATATCTATGGATATGTAATGTGAGGATAGTGAAACATACATCACTCTATGCTATAAATAATGCAAATATTATTTAATATTGAACTTTGTAATTGGAGCAGAGAGGAGAAAATTGATTTATTATATAAAAAAGTGAGCGTTTTTTCGAGTTTTGCGTAGCAGATGACCACCGGACGAAGGCTGGTATAAACTTTACATGTTGAAAGACTCAAAAACAGCAACCCTATTATTAATGAAAACTTGGCTGAAACTGTGAATACAACTTGTCAACATTGAATATATGCTGGATGCACATTCTTTCATTTAGATAAATCGACTGCCATACAGGGATACAAATTCCCTTTTTGGTTCTTGTTGAAGTGTTTGCAGCAAATCAATTTTGACACAGAAGCCCTTTGAAAGGACTTGCTCCAGTGATGGTCATCCTTTCTGTTCCTATTTACCCTATATATACTACTACGTCCAACCACCGCTTAGATATCATTATTTTTCAAATGGCAGGGCGGTATTAATAGAAAATTTGGTTGCTATTTCTAGGAAATCGAGCGAACACCAAATGTCTTCGTCTTTGAATCAAAAGAGAAAGAATTTAACTTCAAAGAAAATGCTTCAGTCTTAGAGGACTCGTTCATGAATATTAAATATTATAGCATTTGAGTAACTCACAAAATGTCTGTGCCGCAATGTATTCTGCCCTAATGCATTTTACTTCACAAAATGCTGTGTATGCATAATAAAGATCAGGAAATAGTAGAAAGTCTATTTTATATTTTCAAATATTCTTTTGAGTTGAATATAAATTGCTTGCCATATCTAAATATTCTCGATATATCGTCTGCAAAATATATCGTCTGCAAAATATATCGTCTGCAAAATATATCGTCTGCAAAATATATCGTCTGCAAAATATATCGTCTGCAAAATATATCGTCTGCAAAATATATCGTCTGCAAAATATATCGTCTGCAAAATATATCGTCTGCAAAATATATCGTCTGCAAAATATATCGTCTGCAAAATATATCGTCTGCAAAATATATCGTCTGCAAAATATATCGTCTGCAAAATATATCGTCTGCAAAATATATTACATTTGCAGTTGATTAATGTTTTCTTTAAGATGTGGATGGCGTTAATATTGCATTAGAGTTATAATACTATTGATTTCTAAGTGGGGCACAAGGCCACACTATTATAAAGTCAAATTCATCAATAATTTCTCGATGAAGCAGTCAATTTAAAATGCAGATGTTTCTCACAAACATTGCTGTTTGCATGTATGCGTGCATGCATGCAGCTGTCTGTCTGTCTGTATGTATGTATAAATGCATGTATGTATGTATGCATATATGTAAACTTGCATACATGTATGCATGAATGTAGCTGTATGTTTGTATCTATCAATATATATATATTTATATATTTCTATCTATATAACGATATCTATGTCTATTTGTTACAAATATCAATATATATATATGTACATTCCTATTAACTTGCGCCTTCTCTCTCTCTCTCTCTCTCTCCCTCTCTCTCTCTCTCTCTCTGTATACACACACATGCATGTATGTATGTATATATAATTCTTTATTGGAATTGGTTCTCAAAGTTTATATGAAGGTATAAATGATAGCATTAAATAACACCAACAACACTATACAGTTATTCCTTTCACCTATCTATCTATCTATCTATCTATCTATCTATCTATCTATCTATCTATCTATCTGTCTGTCTGTCTGTCTGTCTGTCTATTTACATAGAGATACACACACACGCATATATGTATATATGTATGTATATATATATATATGTGTGTGTGTGTGTGTGTGTGTGTATGTATGTATGTGTGTGTATGTATGTATGTATATATATATATAT
>NC_068989.1:28030571-28031036 GCF_001194135.2 Octopus bimaculoides | reverse complement strand
ATATACAATTTACTCTTTTACTCATTTACTTGCTTCAGTCATTTGGCTGCGCCCATGCGGGACCACCGCCTTTAGTCGAGCAAATCGACCCCAGGACTTATTCTTTGTAAGCCTAGTACTTATTCAAACGGTCTCTTATGCCGAACTGCTAAGTTACGGGGACGTAAACACACCACCAACGGTTGTCAAGCGATGCTGGAGGGACAAACACAGACGCACAAACATATACACACACATACATATATACATACATATATACGACATGCTTCTTTCAGTTTCCGTCTACCAAATCCACTCACAAGACTTTGGTCGGCCCGAGGCTATAGTAGAAGACACTTGTCCAAGGACTGAACCCAGATCCATGTGTTGGTAAGCAAGCTATTTACCACACATCCACTCATATATATACATACATACACACAAACACACACACACACATACACACACACACACACACAAACACAC
>NC_068989.1:28026758-28030561 GCF_001194135.2 Octopus bimaculoides | reverse complement strand
ACGCCTACACCCCCACCCCACCCACATATACGAGGGTTTTCTTTCAGTTTCCGTCACTACGGATTTCCTTTAACTTTTGAAGAGTACTCCAGTCAGGATCCTGTATGATGTGCGATTGCCTGGATTACAATTACCCCCCCTCTCTCTCTTTCTATATATATATACCTAGTTAAGGGTATCAGTAAGTAGATTTCATACCTTTTTCGAAGTCGCATCTCCCTATTACAATGGAGTTTTGGCGGCCAGTGGCTTTAAGAAGTGCAACTCCTATACACCGGTTCCTAATATTCATAAAAGGAAGCGCCACCTTAAAGTCATTTGGTTTGCCTCCACCTTATTACTCAACGTTAAGAGCTGCATAGGAAGCATATTTCTTAGATTAGTGAAAACACTTCACACAATTACATATATACGGGTGATTGTTTAATAAACACAACTTAAAGGTCTCTTTCGTCTGTGCGCCCAGCATTAGTGAACAGCCCTAAATCTTGTCCATAGGAAGGATACTCATACAGGGTTAGCAATGAGTGTCTAGTGGCGGTGGTAGGAGGACGATGCAACTTCGAAATCTTAGTCTATGATGCTGAGGTGATGCCCAGGATTAAAGGCAGCAACAACAGTGTTGGCAGTAGCAACAACAATGGCACCAATAGCACTTCTGCCTATGACAACAACGAGAACAATTACAACAGCGTCCGCGGAGTCGGCGGAAGCGGCGGAAGCGGCGGTAATAACAACCAGCAGCGGGTCAGGCAGTAGCGGCAACAAAGGCAGCAACAGCGACAGCTACAACAACAGCAACAGCACCAACAATGCGTCCAACAGCAGCAGCAGTGTTGGCGGTAACAACAGCAACAAATACAGCACCAGTATCTTGTCCAACAATAACATCAACAGCGCAGCGATACTAACAGCGACAACGATAACAGCTACACCAACGCATTCGGCAGTAACAGCGGCTACGACAGCGATGATGACAGCAACAACAACAGCTACTACACCTCTAGCACAAGCACACAGATATGGAAAGATGCTAGAGTTACAGAATGTCTGTTCAGGCAACGCCTTAACAGTTGCAGCTCCCCCTTTTAAGATAGCTGAGCGGCTCAACATCACGTCTTTTCCCTGTTAAGTATTGCATTTAAAGGAGGAAGAGTACACCATAAAGGAGAGTACACATAAATTAAATAGAAGCTCCTTGAGCAATCAGACCGTATCTCAATGGGAGCAAATAATGTAAACTTTGCTTGGCCGAAAGAACAAAAAACCTGAAAACGCGCCAGACCTAGGGATTTTCTTAAACTCCAACAAAAAAGTTTAATCGATGCCCTCAATAGAGGAAATTCGTGTTGTAAACATAGAATTCTCTGTTTGTCCACTAAGGAGAAGTAATCGTCCATATCTTTGAACCTCTTTAGACCTAACTGACACTGATCTAAGGGGGGTAAACTCCATATCGTTCAGAAGCATTATCGTATAGTAGAAATTCGTTTCGTGATTTTTTGTTTACAATCCTAACTGACCATGGCGTTATCTGACCTCCAGTTGTAGAAAGGTTATGTGCGTCCGGTCAATTCCGCTGTACCACCTATACTGCTAACAGATTTCTAGATACGAAACTGATGGTTACTCTCTATCCGGCCATAACGAACATCATTTTAAGTATATGCATATGTGTGTGTGTGTTTGTGGGGTGTATATATATCTTTCTATGGTTATATATATGTTTATACGTGTAAGTGTGTATTTGAGTGCGTATGTATATTTGTGTTTGTGTTTGATTTGTAGCTTACGACGTAAATGAAATAAGTATAAACATCGCTTAAAAATCCTTTGAAGGCGATACCGTTATTTCTCCACATTCCAGTGAAACGAAACCAATAAACCAATAAATATATATTCAGTTTATTTTTCTGTTTCATCCTATATTTGATTCATGGCCCCGAAGCATTTTAACTTAAGGACTTTGAATATTTGATTGAGTCCTTGTCATCATTTTATTCCTATCTATCACTGAATGTTATATGGAAGTATATCAAACTAATGGCATCCCATACACACGACTGTTTTAGTCTCCACGTTAGATACAGTTGACTTTGGGAATACCACTAAATTTAAAGGAAGCGTAAACACCTCCTTTAAATTTATTGAAGATCGATTCGCATGTATGTATGTATGTATGTATGTATGTATGCATGCATGTATGTATGTATGTCATTATTCAGTTTCATTTCAAGATTTCTTGCTAATAGAGAAAGAACCGGTTTCTAGCCTAGATCCAAGGCTACTTCATTGGAATTTCAACATCAACAAGGAATTTTTGTTAATGTATGTATATATACGTGTAGATCTGTATGTCTTGTTCCCTATATGTCTTCTCATGCATATACTTTCATATCAAGACATGCTCATATATACGTAAATGATAAACTTCTGGAAAGTTTTACAGATTTTTACAGTTCCCGTGATGGGTTGAATCTGTAATCTTCGAAGCAGCTTTCTGCTTTTTGGTTTTGAGAAGTTAGTTTCTCAAGACTAATATTTAGGCAGTGTGTTACATATCCCAGTGCCCAAATAATTACAGGTATAAACCTTAGCTTGTGGCCTGAATAGAGTAACTGCAGATTTCTTAATAGTTCAGCGTAGGTGTTCTGTTTTTCACTGATCTTCAGCTTTATGTTAATATCCGCTGGGTAGCTGATTTCCACAACTGTACATAGTTTCTTTTCTCTATCCCAAGTCATTATATCAGGCCTATTGTGTTTACATGTTATTGAAGTTTTCACTGGGACATTCCACCAGTATTCCTCTTCAATATGAGTGACTATGGCTTCCAACATACTGTGAGTTCTTATTAGTTTGTCCTAGGGGTTATCCTCTGGATCTCGTTATACAGTGTCCCAGCTACAATATCATGTCTCAGCAGTAGATAGTTCCATGATGACATTTTCGGACAACTGCTTATGCTATGGTTGATATCTTCGCTGTTAACTCCACAAAGTCTGCATCGGTTGTAACATTTTATTGACTTTCCTGAATCTCTGTCCTTTGTCTGCATTAGGTATTTGATTGATATATCTTGTTTCTGCATTGCAAGCGCATACACTTCAAAGCGAGAGGTAGTAATCATATTGTTGTTCCATGATAAACTGCGTTGGTGTTCAATGTTCCTATCACCTCTGAGCTTTCTACTAACATATCCATGCATGATCTTCTACTGATATACGCTCATCCTTTCATCTGAAGATACGTTGCGGTAGTGTCGTGTGACGTCTTTCGGCATGCCTTTAAGGTTATCAAACAAGGAATGCAGCTCAAGGAGCTGCCTTCCAAGTCTTATGATGTTATCAGCCTCATGTATACGAACTTATGTGTATGTATGTATGTATGTATGTATGTAAGCATGTATGTATGTTAATATGCATGCATGCATGTATGTATGTATGTTAACATACATGTATGTATATATGTATGCATGTATGCATGTATATATGTATGTATTCATGCATGTACGTATGATTGTGCGTATGCATGTGAGTATACCTGTATAATATACTTATGTTTATATATATATATATATATATATATATATATATGTGTGTGTGTGTGTGGGTGTGTGTGTGTAGGCGTAGGAGTGGTTGTGTGGTAAGTAGCGTGCTTACCAACCACATGGTTTTAGGTTCAGACCCACTGCGTGGCCCCTTGGGCAAGTGTCTTCTACTAGAGCCTCGGGCTGATCAAACCTTGAGAGTGGATTTAGTAGACGGGAAATGAAAGAAGCCCGTCGTATATCATATATATAT
>NC_068989.1:28022760-28025760 GCF_001194135.2 Octopus bimaculoides | reverse complement strand
TGTATATATATATATATATATATATATATATATATACACACACAAACACACACACACACATATATATATATATAGTCTTTTCCGTTTGTTTTCCTGTCTTGTTTTCTGTCCACCACTACATTCCTCGATGGTACACATTTAGTTTGTGTATACAATTTTAATTTGCGGCCCATGGAAAGAGCAATTTTAACGATGCGTACTGCCTTACTCTTCGAAACGCCTGTGTTAGAATGGGGGTAGCTGATGAAGGAAAATGTTCTCTATGTGGCCTGTGTGTTTTCTGTACTCTGGTTATTATTATTTTTTTGTCTACGTTTTGTTTGCAATGTCCTGTACCCAGATATGCACCTATATATACAGGTGTCTACCTGTATATATAGGTGTGCATATATACCTGTACGTATATATCCATACACTCATTTATTATTTGTTTTATATATATATATATATATATGTTAAAGGTCACCTCTTTCGTGTGTAAATACGTACATTGTTTGTATACTAATATATATGAAAATATGTTGACTATTGACTTTATTGACTTTATTACGCATGCTAGCCACCGGTATGAAAATTTTTCTAAATTTTCTGCTCTTATTATTTTCACAGTAAAATTTTCGTAGTTTCGAAGCCTTGCTAGTACGCAGTTTTAATTTTTAAAATTATTATTTGATGCCGGATGTAACTATGTTTGCGCGGTGGATTTGAAAATTGTATAAGTATACAGCATGTGTATTTTCGGTGCTATTTGCTGCATAAATATGCATTAATTTTAGCGCCCTCACTGAAGAAGTACGGATGGCAAAATATTTTATTTTGCACATTGATACAGAAACTCGAGTCTCAGGGTAAATACAAACATATTTTTTATTTTCATTTCCTTTGAGATTGCTCTTATTCGCGGTTTGGGCTTAACTGCCCTTTCTAGCATGTAAGGTATAAACATGTAAATTGTTTGTACGCTATTATATATAAAAAGAATATATATACATACGTACATATATACATACATACGTAAACACACACATACACACACACACACACATACATACATATCTGCACGTATACATATGCATACATACAAACACATACACACACACTCACATACACACACACATACACATACGCACACACGTATATTTCGATGAAACTTCGCTAGCAACACTTTAGTTTTAAGATTTCATTTCTTATCGCTTCCCTATTCATTCGGAAGTTTTATAAGATTTTACAAGCTTATCATTATGTTATATAAAGTATTTCAGGTAAAACATTGAGTTTTCCGCAGCTATTGTAATAGGAGTCAATTGGAAATGGAAATGTGCATTTTATACATTATTAGGTACATGGACTTATAGATTTAATATATATCCCTCTGACTGTCTCTGTCTGTTTGTTTGTCTCTCTTCGTTTGTCTGTCTGTCTGTCTGTATATATCTGTTTATCCATTTGTCTGCACACCGCGCCCGACCGTGCGCACAACACATACACACACACACACAAAGAGACACATACATACACCTATATTTGTCCCCTGAAACATCGCATAGAGAGAAATGTTCTGTTGTATCGACCGAGTGAAGCCCAAACTTTAAAAGATTGTGCATTCGTATTTCATTCTAAATGTCTAAGTCAGTACATTACCTAAACATGCAATAACAAATACAAAACAACCAACCCAGTATTGTGTGTATAAATATAAAATATTTCCCTGTTTGCGACCATTTCATACACATACTTCCAACGCATTACATATATATACCCCAGAATGTATGCACAAAACTTCACGCACAGAGGTACATTAATTCCATCATATCTCTGTGTGATCTTAACTGAATACCTTCCTTTGTCCATATAATATAAATGTATATACATAAATATACTTCACGTTCTTTATCTTAGAAAGAGAAAACTGCCTGTCATTAAGAAAATTTGCACCTTTAATATGAACTGTATTTTGAGAAGTAGAAAATTCCAGTACATATGTGTGTGTTTGTGTGTGTGTGTGTGTGTGTGTGTGTGTGTGTGTGTGTGTGTGTGTGTATAAATATTTATATCAATATGTATATATGCACGTATATGTGTGTGTGCGTCGGTGAAACACACACATAGATAACTTGAATTTTTCCTAACCTTACTTAGCCACATTTTTTTTTCAAATAATAAGTAATATATGGTAAAAAGAGAAACAACTGCACAACCAAATAGTCTACAAAGCTCAGTAGCTGTAAGGAAATAATCTCAAAATGGACAGATAAATATAGCTTATTATGATATATAAGGCATGATTAAGTGCTTGTGACCTGATAAACGGAACAATATCTATAAGGAATATGGTTTCCAAAAATAAAATTGCAGCATCTTTTGATCGAAACAACTTGAGACATCAATAACATGAACATTTTTCTAAGTTTAGCTGAAGATATTTGTGAAGTTTGAATATGGCATGTGGTTGATTTGTTAAGATTCGGGTTTCTATTTCATCGGCGGCAACATGCTGCACTGATCGATTACTTCGACACACATTTTTAGGATTTAGTCCATCTAACTATAAATTTAGTAGTAGTAGAATATACATTTTTCTTCCTGAAAGCGTTGTTGATACGAATTGACCAACTAGTGTTTCATTGGAGTACATCATTAGTTTTGACATTAACTTCAATAACCGTATGTGGCCAAGGTATATATTTAATAACAGAAAATATTCATGGTTGTCCTAGTCAACCAATATAAAAGATGATTTGTTTATTAATATATTACAGAGTCTTAAATTTTGAATGTAATTAGTCATTATTGCAAATGTTAAGTAATTTTTAGTATATTAGAAGTTAGGTTATGGGATTTCAGCATGTCGTTGCTGGCTCATTCATGTTCTTTGATAATACTATACTACCCTATAAATTGGGAACGACAGCTGTAGGACACGCACACACGCGTGCGCAAACGCACGCACGCACACACACACACACACACACACACACACACACACACACACACACACAC
>NC_068989.1:28011332-28021650 GCF_001194135.2 Octopus bimaculoides | reverse complement strand
ATATATGTATGTGTGTGTGTGTGTGTGTATACGTGTATATATATATATATATATATATATATATATATATATATACACATAATTCTCATAAATTACGTATATATTTCAGTTAGAGTTTTGAGGTAATTATAGGTCTGTCATAAGAAGTCAAGTTATATTGTTTGCGGAAAAAGCTGTTTCCCTAATGATTCTCTTTTTCAAAGGTTTTTTCACTATAAATTCTCTCGTAAATATGGAATTAAATTGAAGCCAGAACGAATAAGTTTATTATGATCGAGTAACGAGAATAAATTATAGAAACCTACGTATGGAAGTTGAGAAAAAAGAACATTTTTACCTTTTCATCTGACTGCATAGTAAATAACTTCAATGTTCCTGGGAAAATCGTTTTCTATCTAATCGAAATCTACTTTGTATGTGTAATGCTTCGTGGTAAATTATAAAAGCAAATTACTTTCTCGTACTCCCTGAACATTTGGAAGTATGTGAAACTGTTTCATTTGTTTTAGGTATTTATAAAAGTCTTGATTAATTTTTGAGTCTAAACGAAATCTTTCTACCTACTGGAAATAGCAGCCAAATATCCTTCTAATATAATCGTACTATTTTAAAGTCGAATACTACAGTGGAAATTATGGTCCTTGGTATTGTATGCCTGAAAAAAATTGGGTTGAAACAAGTAAAATGCTTTTGATCGTAGCCATGCTCAATCAAAGTTGAACAGGACCTTACCAAAAATAACATCATTCGAAAGATTAATCTCAATGGTGGTAATGTTAGTGGTGGCGTTATTAATGGTGACTGTTGCCAAAAATGTTTACTTTCAGCTGTCGTTTAACTTGTAAAATTTAGATTTCTTTGTCGGGTACAAAAGGGAAAGATGGATCGTTTCTTGTTACATATGTACCCAAGATCACATCTAAAAATGCGATTTGTCTGATTGCTTTACATTCCAGTACGGTCACCCATCAATTTCTGTTCCACAGTGTGCGGTGTTCTTTCTCTATATTTTCTCTTCAGTGCTGTCTCGTATCATGCTCTGCTTCTACACAGACACCCTCGGCTCGCTTTTCTACAAACTCCTCACTAGCAACCAACACACCAAACTGGCTTCAGTCAAAGGACACCGTGTTCTTTTCCTATCTATAATCTCCACCAGGCTCATGACCTTTCTGCATTGTCGGCAACGTTACCCCTATCAGTATAACCCGTCTCAGAGGGTCTTCAAAGGTTACGAACAATGCCGCTTCCTCCAGAACTAGTGATTAAAGTGAAATTAAGAGAAAAATCTGTTAGCAAGAATCGGATTTTCATTAAAATCACGTTTATGTACTTAAAACATTTACGATTGTGGTAGTTTTTTGTACTTGCATAACTTTTCTCTCTGACTACATTCGAATGTCTCTTCACACGGAGTCTATCACTAATATCTTATTAGATTAGTTTCGACAAGTTCAGATGTTCTCTTTCAAAATAAAGTCGATGAATAAGACTGTTACATGATTGTTGGTGAAACTAATCTCCAGTAAATGTTCTATCAATTTACTTTTCTGTTGGAAGATATCACACACGTGTGTGTGTGTGTCACTAAGACAACAGACACGTACTTAGGTATTGATTTTTGACGTTGGCGAAAACTATGTACATTTTATTGTGAATCATATCGAGGCAGAACTTGATTATTACTTTATTTTATTAAGTAAGGAAGAAATAAATGTAAATTAATTTTCGTAATAAATTGGAACTCCTTATATATACGTTTCAAAATAATATCCAGGTGGAAATGAATATTCGGATCTCTCAACTTTAAATAATAAATAAGAAAATAATCTTTTAAATATTGTACATGGATGTCATTCATATTTTACCTAATGTATAAACATACAAGCTATTACAGATATTTGCATATACTTACCGTATCCACACACACACACACACACACACACATACACACACACACACACACACACACACACACACACACACACACACACATATGTATATATATATATATATATATATATATATGTATATATATATACACACACATTTTGCACTAAAGTACAATTTCATTTGCAAAGGTTATACCCTGAAAGGCGATTATCTTCAGCTTCCTGGAACTTATCATACATTAAACATACATTATAAGTAAGGTTAAAAGGCTGTCACAGGACAACCATTCTAGTTGTGATTCGTATCAGACATCTTATCCACATTGGGTTTACACTATTTTCAGGTTTTCTCAACTGTTTCTTTTTCGTTTCACAAACAATAATACCAGTTTTTCAAATCTGTTGTTTCAGATAATTTGAGAAATAATTGACGTACATCTTATATATATTTCTTTTACTTGTTTGAGTCACTGGACTACGACCGTGCTGGGGCACCTCCTTGAAGAATTTTTAGTGGAATTAATCAACCCCAGTACTTATTTTTTTTGTTTCGAGCCTGGTGCTTATTTTATGGGTCTGTTTTGTCGAACTACTAATTCACTGGACGTAAACACATCCACACCGTTTGCTAAGCCTGGTGGTAGACAAACACTGGCACAAAGTAAAACGCACACACACACACACACACAAATACACCCACCCCGCACAGACATGTGACGGACTTTCAGATTCCGTCTACCAAATCCACTCACAAGGCTTTAGTGGGCCCGAGGCTATAGTAGAAGACACTTGTCCATTGTGCAACGCAGTTGGATTGAACCAAAAAGTATGTGGTTGGGAAGCAAGCTTCATACTATATAGCCACGCCTGCACCTATATATTATAGAATAATAATTCAAGCGGCGTTATTTTTTATTCATTTATTTTTTTACCTGCGAAATCAGGAGAAAATGGGAGGCCTCAAAACTGTTGACATTGTTGAATGTTTACGGTGGTGAATCTCTGTTATTGGACGATGAGGATTCAGCTGTTCGTCAGATGAATTACCTGCTCATTGAATTAGCATGCAAATGGCTCAGTATTTCAAAGACACATTTATTTACTCTTAATGTAATTTTCTGGTTGAATCACTGTCATTATGTTTTTAATTACAAATACAATCCATCCGGCGCACTTCGATACACTCACCTTCTATCCAATTTCAGTCATAAGTTCCGGGCCGACACGAGGCAAAAGAAAATGACATTTGTCCAAAGCGCCCCGTAGGGGGATGGAACCTTAGGACCTCGTGGTTACAAAGAGAATTCGTTGATCATTCGGCCACATAACGCCTATGAAAATGTCATGAAACATTCCTGATTTGAAAACAATTATCTGAACAAACGAAAGCTTCTGTATGTTGTTAGTCTGCTAAAAATAGCAGCCAATTCTCATTGAAATATATCACAAATACATGAAATTCAGTGATCAGAGCTAGCATAGTTCTAAATAGCAACGTGAGTTATTTTTATATATACTCCTACTATATGCAAATGAATCACCAACATGCTTCTAACCATGACTACTTCCAAAAAAAACTAAAGAACTAATAAATTATACACAATTACAAAAATTGAATAATCAGTAGGACCCAATTTCGACTGGAAATAAAATTATATCGACTAAAGAGACAATGTATCAACGTTTCAATTACTATTTTCACTTGATTATATATTTTCATAAAGCTGTAAGATAACTGACAAAATATTTCACAGTTGCTATAAAAATGGAGACGACAGTTGTATGTGCTTCACTTCTTAGTAAATTATTCTATTAAATGTCTTTTACATACGACAATCAACCATGCATTTCTTTCTGCTTGTCTAGTTTACTACGTGAATGATCCATCATTTTAGAAATCAGTGAAGATGAGACGAAAAACCCCATCAAAATCTCTGTTTCTCTCTCACCCTCGATAAGATATATGCACATATATATATATATATGTATGTATTTACACACACACACACACACACACACACACACACACACACTTACACACATGTATATATGCATATCTATGTATATTTGTGTATATGCAGATGTACGTGTATGTATAAATACACAAACACACATACACATATCTGTATAATCGTATAGATATCTGTGTGCATATGCAATTTAAAATAATATTTGCCATTTGTATAACTTCATGTGTATCCATACGTATGCGTGCACAGACACGCATATACACACATATATCATCATAGGTACAAATTTGCATCAGGTCACTTGGTATAATGCCTAGTCATATAAGTTACTTTGAAGTATGAGGCCTTAGTCCTAGCTTTCCACACAAAAGCCGTAGCATTAAGACAAAAAGTATATAAGTAAATACTGGGTCTAAACACTCCCTTAGTTATGAGAAAGTATTAACTGCAAACTAAGACCAGTGTTTCTACTAACATGGCAACTTTAAAAAATCGTCTTCTGTAAGCTGTCACTTTCTGGATTGTAGGAGCATGCTTGCAGTAGGCCCCGATCACCACTCTCATCAACTGATTTCTGGGGAGGGGCTACAACATCGTCTTCAAGTGAAATTTGAAAAAGTCTATGTGAGCCTGACCGAAGTGAAAAGTATCTCCATTTTATCTCTGATAGTAATAAGTTTGCAATTCGTTACGGTGATATCCGATCGAAACGATTGACAAAGCAATGTATCGGAATATATGAAATGCACGCGCATGTAGACTTTATACTTATTATTAATAATAATTTTCTTATTAGCCTCAAGGATTCTAAGACTGAGAACACAAAGGACAGGGCATAGCACAGAAGGTGAGTGCATAAGAAATATGTTAAAACTACAAAAACAAGAGAAAATAGTAAGTCGTCTGCAAGGAGCAAGTCTACGTAGGGCTAAACAACGAGTTCACAGATCCTGTATTCGCTTGAATACTAAAGGCAAGTGTCTACTATCAGTTCTTATACAAATCTTCACATGTGCCCTCGTCGTCGTCCTGCTCCTCATCCTCATCAAATTCACATTAAAGCTTTGCTTTAATTTTTATGTCTGGAGATTTCAAACCATAGATGCTGACCTATTAATCTTCGACACGACTCAAGAAATAGGATCAACTTCCTTTCTGGATCTATTTTTTCAGAGAGATATGAAAAGTGTGTTACATTGCAATATTTTTTACCCAATGTTACTGTGGCAGTCTGTCTGTCTATCTGTCTCTGTCTCTGGGTATGTTTCTATTTTTGTATTATGATTAAGTAAATAATGTGAGGGTAAACTGAGAATTGTGACTAAACTTCTTGCTTAAAGCCTAAATGAACTTCATTTAAATAACCTTAGCAGAGTTTTATAAAGAGAGTTGAAAGATATATTAAAGGGTATTGGAATATTTTATTTCTTTCTATTTTTATTTTCGGTCGTGCTATGTCAAATAAGTAGTGGACGTTATTATTCTTTACCTTATGACAACGTTGATCAAGTACACCTGTGACCAAAGCCATGACTACTCTGAATTTATACAGTCAGAAAAATTCCAAGAATACATTTTCTTTTTTTAAAAGACATGTGGTTTGAAGTGACTTACCTCTTCTTTGTAGCTGTCCGAGTGACTATTTATCATTTTCTCGACTAGTAAGATGCGGAGGGCAATCAGTTCAACCCACATAGTGAATTTACTGAATCGCTCTTTTCTTCATTAATAATACAAACATCATTAAATCTTTTATGCCGAGAAGTTTTGGTCGTCGTTTGGCGAAAGATCAATATGTGAGAAAATATTGTGGATTGACTGCGAGTCTTTGTTTTCAATGACGTCATAATAATGTTTTCGATGACGTTGTAATAATGTTTTCGATGACGTAATGATATGTTCTGCCATTAAGTTGGTGTAATAATATAATATGCTATACTCTCACTCACTCATTCACTCTCTCTCCCCCTCTCTCTCTTCTCTCTCTCTTCTTCTCTCTCTCTTCCTCTCTCTCTCTCTCTCTCTCTTCTTCTCTCTTTCTTCTTCTCTCTCTCTTCTTCTCTCTCTCTCTCTTCTTCTCTCTCTCTCTTCCTCTCTCTCTCTTCCTCCCTCTCTCTCTTGCACCAACATTTTTAATGTATTAACAAGTATTCATAATAATAATTTTTTTTTATTGATATAGCTTTTGTTAGATTTCTTTAATTATCAAGAATCCATTTCGAATTGTAACATTTAGTTATATACACAAATTCTGTAATGCCTTTAGAAAAACGGATATTATTTCAACATGATTAGAAACAGCATATGTTATGCAATAAAAGCACATCAAATATATGTGTCGTCTTCATGTTTGTGTGTATCTATATATATAATACACACACACACACACACACACACACACACACACACACACACACACACACACACACACACATATATATATATATGCATCGCTTGATCACTTGATCCACTCAAATATTCATGGCCTTTCGGAACATTTACACAGACTTACTAAGTAATAGGTGGACTTACTCGGGCATTTATTGGAGAAAGGGGTTGCGTTCATTGCCTTCTCACGTATCGAATCATTATGAGATACATGCCAGAAACTTACAGATTATTAAATTAATAAAATGGAAGCTATAGTAAATACTAGGATTGGGCGTTTAAGTACTTATTTTTACTTCAGCCTATCAGTAAACTAACTTAAATAGTATCTGTAGTGCCCCTTTCTATTTTTCAATAGAAAAAATACAGGACGAAATGGTTAAGTGAAAACGTGTAGAATGTTTGATAGTTATTATATTCAATCGTTATGAAATGAAAAGCCAATATAACATATTAGAAACAAGAAAAATAAATCGGCCTAAAGCAAAGAACACTGAAATGTTCAAGAAAGAATTATTCTTTTAGTGATTTAAGATATGCTGCAATGTAATTTGGTTCACAGCGACAAGAGATTTCACAATGCGCTTAGAAGGAAAACACATAATAGATATAGCAACAACTGTGTATAATTGGAATGATGCCTTGTAATCATGGAATATGTTTAGTAAGCCATCATTTACCGTGAGAAATATAGAATGGAGTAAAAATGTGTTAACTTTTGAACAAAATGGCAGATACAAACTCAAGTTCTCTTTTTGTGCTTCATTTGTGTCAGTCCTTGGATTGCACCCAAGTTAGGGTATCGCTTACAATGGCCCCAATATTCATTAATTTTTTAAAAACCTGGTACTTATGCTGTCAGTCTCTGCCATGTTACGGAAATGTGAGTAAACTAATTTCAGTTGTCAAGCGGTTGGAGTCAACAAGCACAAACACACACACATATATAGATACACATATTTACGCACATACATTTATATATAAACGTACATACACATATATATGATGGGGTTCCACAATTTCCGTCTTCCAACAAGTTACTGGTCGGCTCTGGCCTTTTGTAAAAGACAATTGCTGAAGGCACCGTGCAGTGGAAGTGAATCCAAAACCAATAAACGTCTTAACCTTAGCCATGCTTTACATTTTTGAAACATCTGATTCTAAAAAACCCCCCAAAAAAAACCAGTTGTATGCATTTTTTTGCGTCCATGTTTATTTATGACTTTCTCCAATGCACTCAAACACATTGTGAAACATATCTATATAAATAATACATATAAGAATAATTTTGTAACTGTAACTGTTATTGTAAATTGGGCCCACTAGATTCCAGCAAAGGAAAAAAGAACTCTTACTTTGATAAGAGATATAACAATCGACAAAAATAAAACTGTTTGTCGGAAAAAAAATCTCGAATGGAAACGCACACATGAAAGTGAGTCTGACATCCAGGGACGCAACAGATTAAACCCCACGTTCACGTCCTAAAAACTGTTGGTCATCTTACCCCTAACATCTTCCTTCTCAACAAAAGATTGAACTCTACTATCATAGGACTTTTTGTACAGATCTAAAATGATCCCGTACATCTACTGGCGCACTCCCGTAGAACTTCGTTGAGTTTTGATTCAGGAAATCATTCTTTCGAGTATATTCTTGTGATGAAGGTAAATTGAATTCGTCCAGCAGAATGTCCTGGAGTAGCTCGCTTCTTCGATCTCTGTTATTCGGAATTATTTCCCTTTTTATGAGTTGATTAATGTGTGTTGTCCAGATTTGATTATCCACTTGAATTTCATAAACACCCTTCCCACGTCGCTTTTTAACTATACCAGGCGACTACATCAGACTGTTTTTCTTAAATTGGTGTGCCCATACTGGCTGTTCAGGACGCAGGTGTCTCATGTACCCTTTGTACTGAACGTTTAAATCTCGTTTTACGTCTTTTCTACACATATGTGGCAAAATATTCTCGGAGGATTTCTGTCCAGGGGCAGTTGGGTTAGGAGCTTTTGGGTAATACCGTAACAACTTTGTTACTGCTTCAGTGGTGGTTTCCTCCACTTTTGATTTAAAAAGTGCTCTTTTAAAAGTATCAACAAATCTCTATGCCTGTCCGCTAGACTGAGGATGGTAAGGAGGTGCAAAAATACGTCCTATGGCGTTGGTTTTGCAAAACTGATTAAAAGTTGACGACTTAAACCGAGGCCCATTATCTGAAACTAGGATTTCTGGCGAATCAGATTGACTGAATATCTGCTTTAGCGTGTGAAGTGTGGATGAAGTTGAAATATTATCCATCATGACAATTTCGGGCCACTTCGAAAAAGCATCAGCTAGTAATAAAAAGGGGCTCGCAAAATCAATGCGAACACTGGACTATGGTTATCCTGGTATTGACTATAGTTGCCAATGAGACCTTTTAAGCATCTCAATGTTAGGCCAGTACATACGATTTACATCTTGGTGGCCCATATATAATTGTTTTAAAACTAGATGTTATAATTTTTTTAGAAATAACAACTCTCTCACCAAACATGAGGCATTTATTTACTGATGATAAAACCTCTCGCTTTTGGAAAATTTCTTTCAGATCTTTTGAATGGAGTTTTCTTGGCCAACCTATTCGTCGATATCTACAAACTAACTGTAAGGTAGGATCATTCCTTGTTGTTCCTTGAACCGTATCTGTCAACACGGGAATCGCATCTATAAGCGGTAAATAAAACATTTTGCACACGATTTTCCACACTGATGGAAGCGATAACAGCATCTTCGTCGTCTAACTTTTGATTCACCAGGAGATGCGATAATGCATCTGCTTTATCAAATTCACTCGTTGACTTGTATTTGAGTTGAAAGTTATACCTCAGTAATATCTTTGTAAACGATTTGGTCTGTCTGTAAACTGGAATGCCCTCTCTTTCGAGCCAAAACTAGATACAAGGGGTTTATGGTCAGCAAAAGGTCTTCAATGCAATACAAGCGGTAATGCATACTTCTCAGTTTGGCCGTAATTTCCCTTTGCAAATACTGATATATTTTCGGGTGTTAAGCTTAGCGGCATTTTGTCCGTCATTATCTTCTGAGTTCAAATTCCGGTGAGGTCGATTTTACCTTTCATCCTTTCGGAGGCGATAAAATATGTACCAGTTGAACAATGGGGTCGATGTAATCGACTCATCCCCTCTCCCAAAGTTGCTGCCCTTGTGGAAAAATTTCTGATTTCAAATTCCAGCGAGGTTGACTTTGTCTTGCAACCTTTCGGGGTCGATAAATTGAGTACCAGAGAATCACTAGGGTCGATGTAATTGACTGGTCCCTCCCCTCAAAACATTTACGTCTCGTACCTTTAATAGGAAGGATTATTAAGGTGGCAAGCTGGTAGAATCGTTAGCAAGCCGGGCAAAATATTTAGCGGCATTTCGTCCGTCCTTACATTTTGAGTTCAAATTCATCCGAGGTCGACTTTGCCTTTTATTTTTCGGGGCCGATGTAACCTACTAGCCACCTCCCCAAAATGTCAGGCCATGTGTCTATTGGAGAAAGGATTATTATTATTATTGTTATTATTATTATTATTTTATGTTTGACTTTTGTTTTGCATTTGTACAAGTTGGATCCAAGTCTCACCCAGAGACCTCAAGAGACGGTTCATGTAGGTGTTAGAAGTTCATGTAGGTGTTATGCCTAGGGTACCATATATTTGGATTTGTACAGTTTTGTTCAAGTGAATGTTTAAGAAACCATAAGAGAATTATGTGTTTGCTTTAAAATTTGAGATCACATAGACAGTATTTTACGTAGGATATGGGCAGTTCCCATGAGCACTATCTTTTGAACTTCAGCCATTTTGGGGTTTCCTGGAATCTGATCTAGGTAGTAATCAGCCCGTTTCGCTGTCATTCCCAGGGCACCTATGACAATAGGTATTGTTTTCGTCTTCAGATTCCACATTTTGCTAATTTCTATTTCAAGATCTTTATATTTGCTCAGTTTTTGGTAGGTCTTGACAGATGCGTTTATATCGATTGGGACAATCATATCAATGAGGAGGCATGATTTTTG
>NC_068989.1:28003290-28011322 GCF_001194135.2 Octopus bimaculoides | reverse complement strand
TTATTATTATTATTATTATTATTATTATTATTATTATTATTATTATTATTATTATTATTATTATTATTATTATTATTATTATTATTATTTCATATACGCACAAGAGATTAAACTGTTGGAAAGGAGAAATTCCTAACATCGGGCTACAACTAGTAAACTTCGTAAGTATCATAGCTGTCCCTAATAACACTGTTTTTTGGAGCTGCACTAATCTAGGTTTTATGCCTATTTCCTCTATCCATTAGTTCAAATCTTTAGGGATAGTTCCTAATACACCTATAACTAAAGGGATACGTTTTACTCGAAGTTTTTATAGCTTCCGTAACCCAAGCTTTGCTGTTTTTTCCATACCTATTATATTGACTTTCTCATCATTTGGGACGGTAAAATCAATTATCTGGTACTTTCCATTCTCTTCCTCTACTTCTAGCTTCTAGCTTCTAGCTTCTAGCTTCTAGCTTCTAGCTTCTAGCTTCTAGCTTCTAGCTTCTAGCTTCTATTTCTCTGAACGTTAAAAACCCACATCCTAAATATCTTAATTTCTAGCACTTTATTAGATTCGTGTTCATACCATTTATCAGTAGAGTCAGATCCTAGCTTTCTACATTACTGTCGGTGGATTATTCTCCTTAGGTTGTCATGCCTTTTCTTGTATTCTTTCTATGCCAGCTTGCTACATTGACTATATGAGAAAAACTTTGCTTTTTTTTTATTTACATAACCTCCAATGGGAAGCTACCGGGATTTTGTCTATCTTAGCTTTATGCAATTACTTTTCAATGATTGATTTTGTTCTACAACTAACAAACTTGTTATATTTTTTTAGCTTTCCTTTCTGCAACCATTACCGTGTGTCTCTGTTACCATTTCCTGCAACCCTCTTTGGGAATCTGCTACGCAAAGCATTCTCTTACCAGTCAGATTTTGACTTCATTTGGCTTTTTTGTTTCTATACGTCCTACTGTTACTCTAGCAACTCTTAATAAACTTTCTTCACTATTACCTACATGGGAGGCTATATCTACTCCATCTAACTCCATGCAATCTGCTACTGATATTAACTCTTTACAACCTACCTTTCTAGGTAAGTATAATCTTGCTACTCCCGCACTTGGGTGAAGTCCTCCATTCATATTGAATTCCACCGGAGTTCTTCTGTCGAGATTTGCTAATTTAGATTTTTTTCCAATCTAAAAAAGCTACTGAATATCCAAGTAAGGATATTTACACAAGTCTTTACAGCCTTCACTAGATTCGGACCATTTGGCTTTGATTTCATTAATTTCCTCGCCCTTCTGATGTATTCTTTCTCAATTTTTTCTTTCATTTCTATACTTAGTACTCTGTCAGATTCTAATGCTCCTAGATACTTATAACTCACTCCATTCAGTCATTTTAATGTCTAGTCATCTGGTAATTGGATGCTTTCACTGTTGCCTACCTGACTTATTTTTATGGCTAATACTGCGCATTTATCGGCGTCAAATTCCTTACCTATATTTTTGCTGAAGTATCTTACTGTTTGTACTAAGGAATTTATCTCGTTTTTTATTCATACTAAAAAGCTTCATACCAGCCATGTATTGCAAATAGTTAATTATTCCTTTTCTATTTCTAAACTGATTAAACTTTCTTAATACTAAACTGGGGGAGATTAAGCATAACACAAATATTAAAGGGGATAACGAGTCTCCTTGGAAAATTCCTGTCTTGATATTAATTTTCCCTAAAGCTGTGACATTTGAGTAGCAATATACTTTCTATTTCTACATATAACTAATTAACTTTCTTATGTCGTCTACAATACTGACTTGACTGTGGAATCAATTCACTTGACTGTGGAATAATGACTGTGGAATCATATTATAGGCTTTCTTATAATCTATTCATGCGTATAATAGACCATACTTTCCTACAACCATGCGTTCCTGTAACCTTTCTTTTCTTCTGGCAGCAAATTCTGATTGTCAAGGTGCTCGTAAATGCTCTCTGAAAGCATTCCTGTTAACAGCTTCCACTTTAATTGTAAGCAAGCGATTGGTCTATAATTACTAGCTATACTGCGCTTGCTTTGTCTTTCATAAGGAGTACTCTTCTCACTCTAGACATCCAATCAGGTATCACTCCTCTATTTATGCAATCCTGGAGTTGTTCCCGCTGTTACCCATGTAAGCTCCTGAATTTCTTTAACCAGTACCCTTCAAATAGATCTGAACCTGGGCCATTCCAATTCGGCATTCTTTTTAACACTTTGCTCTAGCTAATTTTAGATCTGACTCCTTATCATTAACTACTTCTCTTCCTTTCTTTAACCATGCTGCAACTCCATTATCATTCACTGGCTTATCCCAAACATTACTCCAAAACATTCTAGCTTTTTCAGCACCAGGTTTCTCATCTTCCGTATTTTCTTCTACACTATTTATTTGTCAATAAAATATTCCCTGGTCTGTCTCAAACAATCTGTTCTGTTTATGCTAATCTATTATTTTCTGATATCTGGAAAGCTTAAATGCTATTGTTATGAAACGCTGTTTCAACTTTTTCATTACTGTCCCAACACCAGTTGTCAAACAGTGTAGTGGGGGACTAACACAGACACAAAGACATACGCACACACAAACACACACGCACACGCACATATATATATGTATATATATACATACATATACTTCAGTTTCTACCTACAAAATCCACTCACTAAGCTTTGGGCGGCCCGAGGCTTGCCTCTTGCCCAAGGTGCCATGCAGTGGGATTATGGTATAATCAGTCTTTATGGTGAAATTCCATAATATCCTGTAACCAAACGAACATAGCTATGAGCTTCCGGCATTTGATTAAGAATCATTTCCAAAGGAGTCATAAGTACCATGAGTCTTTCAACGCATATAACGTCAAGGTGGGCTACTCTTCTTCAGACAACATCGTTTCAAACATTGCTCACTACAACAGATGCTAACATTCCTTCGCAGATCACAGGTTGATCTTCCAAACACATGCATACCCTGTAACCCACAATGTTCGTCTGCATATACCTGGGTGTGCTCACGTGCGAATCCATACACACATACATCTATGTACGTATGCATGTTTCTATCCCTGACACAACCAAGCTCCAGTCCAACGCTAAATCCTCTACCTCAACAGCGCTGCTCCAATCACACTAGAATACATTTGTCATGCCCTCACAAACAAATTCCAAAAGCATGAATATATATGTACACACAAACGCACATACCAGATAAAAATACAAGCACCCATAGTTGTTTTGTCAAGACAAACAAGCACACATTAATGCATACACATATAAATACAGAACTGTACAAATCCACTTTCAGTAATCATCCATATGCTTGCACACACAACAATACATGCATCTTGAACACTTTTGCACGCACAGGCATATGCAGTAGGCACTAACGCACACATATTCGCACATACACACATACACACACACACAAACACACGCATGCACACATACACGCACGCACACACACACGCACACACATACACACAGAGTCATACAACTCTTATGCATGCAGCTGATATACAGAGCCAACCCACATATTTCGCACGCGTGTACTCACATGGCTGATACACAAGCATAGCGATTAGACACTCATATTTACACACTCATCCATAACTAAACAGATACACCCTCGCGAGCCATGTATTTGATGACCCGCATGTCCCTTCAGAGACCGGCCAGATAAGGCTCCACCTGCTGCTTGTCCATCTTTTTAATTGGTCTACTGTAGCTGAAATGTCGATATCATTCTAATAATATCATTCTAATAATACCATGCAACCCACATGGACCAATGGCAGCCTAGTTTTCGGTAGCTATCTTGGACTTCCAGCATTTCTCCATTGGTTTAATACAACCCGAGGACTATGGTTCTGTAAGAAGCCTAATGGCTAAATCAAACTGTTTCAAATAACAATAACAACAACAACAACAACAACAGCAATAATAATAATAATAGACGTTTGGTGTTGTTGACAATATCACAAATTTCCTGATGCATAGCGTGGAAAAGTGGAAAACCAAATTCTACTCAAGTAATGTATCCCTTGGAGAAGTTAATATTAAAATGGGCATCTTCCAAAGTGATTCGTTTTCTCCGTTACTATTTGTAATTGTAATAATACCCATAGCAATGACAATTAGGAAAGTTAAGATAGGTTTCCGATGTAGGAAGAAAGGCCCATCAATGAACCATCTTCTGTTTATGGATGACCTGAAATTGGTTGGGAAATTTGAAAAACAGATAGA
This sequence comes from Octopus bimaculoides, assembly GCF_001194135.2. Taxonomy (NCBI): domain Eukaryota; kingdom Metazoa; phylum Mollusca; class Cephalopoda; order Octopoda; family Octopodidae; genus Octopus; species Octopus bimaculoides. Next base: position 28,007,046 of record NC_068989.1, on the reverse strand, counting down.
TTCCTCAACCAAAACAGTCCAGACGTATGCTAGGGACATCGGTATGGGATTTGCGATTATCAAATGCTCAGTACTTAATATAAAAAGAGGGAAGGAAGCAGCCTGCAGTGGATTGCGGTTACCATCAGAAGAGACCATGGGTGAACCCGACGCTAGTGGTTATAGATATTTAGGGATTTTGGAGCTGGATGACATTCTACACAGAGAAATGAAAGTCAAGGTCAGCGAGGGTTATTAAAAAGGGTGAAGATGGTGTTAAAATCCAACCTGAATACCAAAAATTTGATTGCTGCAATGAATATCTGGGCAGTTGCGGTGATCAGATTAGTGCGTCCATCCTCAAATGGACTAAGGAGAGAATATTAACACTGGATAGAAGGATGAGAAAGTTGATGACGCAACATGGGGCGCTACACCATAAAGCAAACGTAAACAGACTGTATATGAAAAGAAAGAATGGTGGAAGAGACCATTGGTGGTAGAAAGAATGGTGGTAGCATTGACTATTTTATAAGGAGTGAAAGGAGAACGCTTCCCGAGTATTTGATAAATAGTGAGAAAACCTGCTGCAATATGCCCTAAAAGATATGGGTATAAATGCAAATGAAATCATGGGCAAGAAAGAGTTTAACCGAAAAGCTGAGGAGAAGAGAAAACAAGACTTTCTTGAAATGAGAATACATGGACAGTTTGAATGGAATACAGAGGACATTGAGGATAATACAGCAGCGTGGGCATTACTTGAGCGAAGTGATTTGAAGCGTTCCACCGAAAGCCTGATCATTGCTGCACAAGACCAGGCTCTCGCTACCGATTCAGTGAAGTATAACATCATCTATAAAACTTCTGACACCCAGAAATGCAGACTGTGGAAAGAATGGAGAAAATGTGACCCACTTGGTAAGTGGATGTTAGAGCTTTGCACTAAAAGAATATAAGCGCCGCCACGATAAAGTGTGTGTACCTTCATTGGGTCTTATGCCGTAAATACCAATATGAAGTAACAGAGAACTGGTATGAGCATGTACCAAGTAAAGTTATGCAGAAGGATGGAAAAGTAACGATACTCTGGGACTATGATTTTCAGATGGATCGTGTAACCGAACACCGTCGGCCGGATATTGTAATATTGAATAAGAGAGACAAATACTGTCAGATCGTTGATGTAGTCCTACCAAATGACATGAATGTTGTGAGTAAAGAGTTTGAAAAAAATCACCAAGTACTCCGAATTGAAAGTGGAAATGGCAAGACTGTATGGAATACGAGAGGGTAATGTATAAATGATACAAGTGGTGATCGGAGCGTTGGCTTCAATCCCATTGAAACTTCAAGACTCCTCAAGGCAACTGGAAATCCCATGCAATGATGTCTGGCAAACAGCAGCCTTATTGGGCACAGTGCACATCTTAAGGAAAGTATTATCTGTCTGAGGCCCTTGTTGTGACTTCACAGATGACCAAAGACTCCAGTGCATTTTTACCTACACTTTGTTACGAAGGAACAACAACAACAACAACAACAACAACAACAATAATAATTATATATATATATATATATATAATACTTTCTTTTGTATGTGTATGCTGTCTTGTGCGCTTTTTTTTACGAATATGTATTATTTATAACATTTTGCGTATATAAAATACATGTAAATCGTGAAGAGAGTGGTTGAATACTATCATAGATAACAGTAAGATCGTTGAAAATTTGCATAGTAGCATTATATTAATTGAATCTAGTTTATTCTAGAGGCACTGTCTGTGTCAAAGTATTGCTAATTTATACAAAAGATCAGAGAAACGAAATATTAATACAGACAGAAATACAAAGTAACTCACTTCACACAGTAGGAAAGAACCAGATTCGGACTGTAACTCTTCAACAATGTAAATAATCATTATAGGCTAATGGCCAATGGAAGAAATAGAGCAAGATGTTTTCTAGCAGAGATGGAGTAGAGTATTTTGTCAAGAAAAGAAATATAAAGAAGCGTGTTGGATAATGGTTAGTGGAATGAACAAAACTGAATAATTAAACCGTATTGTTATACCATACATATCTGTACAACCTTGCTTTTATCTATTTTAAAACCGAATCTGGTTCTTCGTGATTTATATACTTCACTATACACACACGCACACACACATACATACACATCACAAAGACCATATTCTTGTATACTCTATGCATAAAGATACGCACTCATATTATATATACATCCATCACACTTCTCGGCCATTATCACTATTGAGTAAAAATGCCTGACGTGATGAGACAACATTCAGTTCTTTTACTTACGTCAAATATCCATCATATCACTTTATAGCCTTTTTCGCGACGGAGAACAAACGTCAAAAGTTGAATTGAAATACATTCCATCCGTACAGCATAAAATTAAATTACTTTCTTCTCTTGTTTATTAGCAACATTTCGTTCGTTTCATCATTTTGATAAACCCATACACACAGAAACGCATGTCTGTGCATGTATGAATATGTGTATGTATGTATATGTGCATGTATGTATGCTTGTGTGTATACGTGCATGTATGTAAATATATATATATATAGAGAGAGAGAAATATATATATATATATATATATATATATATATATATATATATATATATATATATATATATATATATATATATATATATATATACACGTTAATATTTGCATAAGCAAAATTACTTCTAACACCTGTATTTACATAAGCAATATGAATATCCATGGATATATATTTAGGCCGGAGATCTAGATTGGTAATGTGAGTGAAGCGTTTCGAAACAAGGCAAACGCCTCACCACACGGTTACACTTGCAATGTACTAAAGATTTTGGTCCAGAAGTGGAAATGGTGAAAAGTCATAGTCAACAGACTTAATCTCTGTGGGACATGTGTTAATTAGAAAATGTATGTGTGTGCTTCAGTGTGCGTATGTTTGTGTGTACGCATGCGAGCTGTGTGTATGTATGCACGTATATTAAACATTTGCAAATATATATTGTTTGTTTGGAACTGTATATTTCACCAATCCTTCACAAATCTTTCATCAATGTTCGTATACTTTCGTTGTCTGATCTTCCAGAAGAAGTGACGTTTCTCTGTATATCTGTATCTTCCTAGTGGGTAAGGCTAATGTGTTGGGAGTAACTACTACAGCTAGAGACACTGCATAAAACACTAGACTTGAGAAAATATCTCATTCTGAAAACTTAGAATAAAATATCAAATCAGATCTGAAATATTTGAAATAGAAATGTAGAAAAACATGTTTCAAGAATGTTCAGATCTTCAACAAATGGCAACATAATTAGGCACAAAACTGTCAAGGAAAGTTAGATGAGTGTAGACACCAAGCGTCCTTACTTCTGAGAACATTATTTTCTGTTTTCTTGCTACGGAGATTCTTTTTCTGCATTTCCAAATAGATTCATACAATAAAAAAGTACAATAATTTTCAAATTCCCTTTACGAATTGTAACATAAAAATGAGTTGCTGATATTCTATTAGAATTATTTGAAAAAGTCCATTAGAATAAGTAATTTTTCAATTTTATAAAATATATTGGCTCCTTTATTCTGAATTCTCTTGAAATTATTCTTGTGATTCAATTATTCCTTAACAATATTTGCAACCGTACAATATTGTTGTATTTTATATATACATACATACATACATACATACATACATACGTACATAAATACATACATACATACATGCATACATATATATATATATATATATATAT
>NC_068989.1:27992234-28001581 GCF_001194135.2 Octopus bimaculoides | reverse complement strand
TATATATATATATATATATATATATCGGCACAGGATATATATGCTACAAATAATGTTAAATGGTCATTAAAATAACACGACAAGGATACTTTCTTTCAATGTTGATAGAAAAATGCTGTCACCGAATCAGAAACAAATACTGGCTACCGTAGTTATCAAGAAAATTTATTCATATTCACTAAAATATGTAACCACTTGTTCATATAGCGACATACTTTAATAGATTATTCGAGTAAAAATGTGAAATGTCTTCATAAATTGAGAATAAACAAAATGGAAGAAAAACGCATGTATTTTCATCTCATTATTGCAAGGTAATGAAACTGGGTTGTTAAAGAACGCCTACGTTGACTGCATGTCGAATTTCGTTTTAAAAAGCAAAAATACAACGGGGATAATTAATTCGTTTTACGGATACACAATTTTAGCTTTTTCCTCAATCTATTTCAGTGTGAATCGTGCACGTAGATTGCAAATAAAATCTACTTAAAGCAAATTAAATGCTACTAAAATTACAAAATCAATATAGTATTTTATAACTAGTAAAGCTGTGTTAGAATGACAGAAAATGTACAGTATTTCCTCTACATTTTGTGTTTAATTATTGTGAGAATCAAATTTCGCCGCCATTCTCTTGGGAAATCGATAAAATACCAGTTGTGTGCTGTGGTAGATACACTCAACTATAACTCGCCCCTTAAGCATATTTTTCCTTGTCTTAGTGTATAACATTTGTTTGGAATAAGACAACCAATAGTTTTTCTGCACGTGAACGTGACGTTCAAGCTATCGCGTCCTTGGAAGTAGCCCTTCTGTGTGCGTTCTCGTTCGGGTTGTTTGCCTGACAGACAGTTTTACTTTTGTCAATTGTTATAATATAACTTCTATCCAAGTAAACGAGTTACGAGTTCTACGTTGGAATCTAGTGGGTTATATTGTATTAGTTTAGTACTCAAAGCTCAAATTGCAAACACAATTATAGTTACAACGAAGGTGACGAGGATGGGTTAAAATTGTTATTTCTTATGAGCAAATAGAAACGGTTCCCGAATGCCAACTGAAACATTTTGAGGCAACAGAGTTTACCCGTATTGAATTACTAACCCAATGCTTATCTATCAACTCAAAAATTGACAAATCTCTGGCAGCTTCAAATTCCAATTACAGAATTAATTTTTTTACCCAATTTTCCAATATTACTTTTGATTCATGGTTTATACGTTTTGAAGATGTTTTTGGCTGAATTTTGACAATCAGACAAAAGTTAGATTTGTTATTAGCCAAGTTTGGAACGCTAAATACATCAACTATAAACTACCGAAAATCCTCGAGACATCGATTTCAATGAGGCAGTTGAAATACTTCAGATTTTTTATGCGAACCCATTTTTGTTCAAATTTAGATACAATTGTTTTCAAACTGTCAAGTCCGAGTAGGAAGATTTTGTCATTTGCAAGTAGAGTAAAGCGCGAATGTGAACATTTCAATTTGAATTCTGTAACTCATAATCAATTTAAGTGATTACTCTCCGTTGTTGTTCTACAATCACCGTCGGATGCAGACTTTCGTACAAAACCGTTATAACAATTAAGACTACAGTGAAGAGTGCCAAAATTAATAAACTTGAAATACAATATGAAAATGTTTGAAACGAATTACAAGTTAACAAGTTTAGAGTCAGTAAATCAAGCGAAAACTAATCCTAAGCCATTACCTATTGCCAGAAAGAGAAATCCCGTCCGCTCCAGCTACGCTGGTTTTGCGATGCAAGAAATGGGAAGTGTTGCCCTTACAAGCAACACAATACTATTTATGTCAGTTTTAAAGTGGACTCTCAAACAAAATGCGCAAGTATTCAATTGCTTCAATAGATGGTATTCCAGTTAAATGACAGACACAGCATCTGATATCACGTTGATTTCTCGCAAAACATGGAAGCAACTTGGTTGCCCACAGATAGCTGGGACGGAACACATTGCGAAGGATGCATTAGGTGATAATTTAAACCTTATTGGTTGGATTAAGAATAAGTAACAGTGTGATTCAAATCCTTTTAATGGAACTTATTATTTGGCAAATTGACATGGTTTAGACTGGATTACTGAAGTGGACTTATGCAGTAAACGAGTGGTCCTATCAATCGTTCCTTTCAAGATGTATCATCTGACGCTTTTACCCATTTACAGAAGGACAAATAACCGCCCGCTTTCAGAGAGCCGTTGGGGCGTTGCAAGTTATAGAAAGCAAGTTAAACAAAGCAAGTCCGATTTAAATCGTGTATGTAGGTCTCGCAGACCAGTTCCATATGCAGCTCAATCCATGAATATAGATCTACTTTCCATTACTTCATGCCAAAGCTAAATACTTCTGTTATGTTGTCTACTACACTGAATATACTCAAACATTCACTTATCCATGTGCGTGCGATCATGTTACAGGCTTTCTTATAATCTATCCATGCTATTGTTAGATTTTTCTTTCTAGCTTTTACTTCATTTAGAACTGTTTTGTCTATACATAATAGATCATGCGTTCCTCTAGCCTTCTTACTACAATCTTTTTCTTCTTCTGGTAGTAACTTTTGGTTGTCAGGTTGCTCGTAAAAGCTTTCTGAAAGCATTCCTTCTAACAGCTTCCACACTAATGGTAAGCAAGTGATTGGTCTATAGTTGCTAGCTATATTACCCTTGCTCTTATCCTTCATTATGAATATTGTCCTCCATCTAGTCATCCAATCTGGTGTTATTCCTCCATTAAGGCAATCCTGAAGTTGTGCCCTCACCCTCCCATATAAAGTACGGAATTTCTTTAGCCAGTACCCTTGAACTAAATCTGGTCCTAGGCCCTTCCAATTCGGCATTTTTCCTAACACTTTACTCATTAATGCATTAGTCAATTTTAGATCTGGCTGCTTCTCACTCACTACTTCTTCTCTCACCTTTTTACCCATACGAATGGCTCCATTATGAATGACTGGTTTATCCCAAATATTACTCCAGACCTTTCTAGCTTCCTCTGAATTAGATTTCTCATCTTCAGTACTTCGTTATCCACTCACTATTTATTTGCCTATAAAACCACTTCTGGTCTGTCTCAAATAATCTTTTCCGTTGATATTGATCTATTATTTTCTGATATCTGGAGAGCTTGCCTGCTACGGCTATGATACGCTGTTTTAACTCTTCTATTATTGTCCCAAATCCTTTCTCTTTTACTAAGCATCTTTTGTTTCCTAACTTATTTGTTTTTCAGGCTTCTATTCTACTCAGATTTTGTCTTAAAGTCTGCACTTAATTTTGTAGTCTCTCGTTCCCTGTGAGATATCTAATCTTCTGGTGACTACTGCTCCTCCTGCATAGATGAATAATTTAGTGTCATCTATATTTTAGTCTCCCTCTTACTGATAACAGAATCTACTTTCTAAGTCATTTCTTGTAGCTTCCTTTTGTTGATGTGTCTTTTAATGCTGGCAATCGTTTTCTTACTTCTTTACTCATTACTTCCTGTAACTTATCTAAAATCTTCTGATCTTCCTCAAAAAACATTACTTAAGTAATTTGTGCCAGTTGTCCCTTCCTTATTAGTAGCGCTATAATAATTTTTTTCCTTTAGGTTCTTCTTTGGTTTGGAGTGTATCTCTTATGTTGTTGTTTGCCTTTCCCACTGCCTGGTCTTTCTTTTCCAGTTCTCTTGTTATCTCTTCTACCTCCAATTCTGTAATCCACTTTTTTCTACTAATAGCATTACCTTGATCAACTAATCTCTGCTCAGTCACTTTAAACATACCCTTCTCTACCCAAAGTGTTAACATCCGTTTTTAATACTCCCTTCTTTTAGTTTCACTTTCTAAGTAGCACGGTATCACTATCTTGCTTTATTCGCTGGTCCACTTCCCCCTCCTAGCTCTATTATCTGCTAATACTGTATTACGATGACAACTATGGTCAATCTCTGATTTTACTGAACGAGAGACCTTCCCTTAAAGGTCCAGTTTCATTTTCGCCGTTACAACCAAAGTTTTTCGGAAACTCCTATCACTGAGGTAAGGTAACGTTCGTCCCCATCGTCATCGCCACTATTATTTCTCGACATCTGAAAGTTTCAAGCAAATTTTTATGGCATCAATTGTTGCACCATCTGCTTGACTTCCTGGGAGCAGATCTTACACCCTCTACCTTGTTACCATCCCACTTTTGTTCTTCTAGGGACTCTAAGTTTCTAGATATTCTATCAATCCACGGGGCTTTTTCATTGTGTTTTTTCTTCAGCCTAAATTTTATTTCAAAATTCCTGCACTTCTTTTGATGGGACAAACTTTGCTGCAACTGGTATTTTCCCTATCTTCCTGTAAAAACTTTTAGGGCTCTTTTTGAACATGTCCTTGAAGAATCTAACACGCTTTTCATACCTTGCTATGCTTTGGCTTGATGTTTTCTATGGTGGTACCGATGTCATATATGGTTTTCATATCATATATTTTCTTCAATTTTCGGATTTTTGTTGGTTTGATAGTTTTGTCAAACTTAAGGTATTTTAAAACTTCTATGCCAGAACTAAGTAGCTGAATATGGTGTTAAATACGCTCTTGTGAAGTAGGTTTCTTGTGGGAATGGGAATGTTGTCATTTTCTTATCTTTTCACCTCATAGAATCGTTGAAATTTTCGCGGATGCACAGTACGGGTGGTTGAGCTCTCTAATATCAACATCATTAGCTGAAATTATATTCTTAAGTGCAAGGTAGATTTTACCAATCCTTTTCAAGCATGGTTAGAATTGCGAATTTCTGGGAGAGTGTCGGATTCACTCATGCTGGTTTCTTTAATCTTCAGCCATTCTAGCATGATTTGATTTTTTAGATCATATTGTTTTGTTGGGTAAATTTCTGTGCAACTTTCTTCATCTATTTTAATTTTCATCTGCCTTTGTGTTTGTGGTTGGTTCAGAGAGTATTTCACTTAGCTTATCAGTTACTTTAACTCTTTCAATCATTATTGCATTTTCATATTATTATTATTATTATTATTATTATTATTATTATTATTATTATTATTATTATTATTATTATTATTATTGGGCTGGTCTATAATTATTTCCTCTGTAATATCTTCTTTAGCTGCAACTTCGTCCCTTTTATACTTACTGATTGTTTAATTTGGTCAAACTCTAATTTAGTTAGTAATTTCTTTTCCATATTTCTTCTGACGTTGGCAAGTTTGTTACTGTCTATGGGGTGTCTTACTTCAAGGTGCTTCTATCTCCAGTTTAAGTAGGTTTGTACAGTATAAGATTTATTTGTGGAGAAATATATGGCATGATAGAAGGCCGTAAGAACATTTTTATTATCTCCCGTACACCATGCTCATCATCAAATAATTGATGATGAGCATGGATGGCCATCTGTTCGAATATTCCGGTTATGGGGTACTTCCAGTTGCAGTGTTTCGGGATGATATGAACCAGTAACTGATTTTTCGTCTAGAATCTGGTTCATAATTCGACTACGTGATCCTTGGTATTCCGGGTGACGACCGATTTGGTTGTACTTTGTTTTGTTGTCATTGAGACATGACGAGCTTGGACGTCGACATTGGGGGATGGATCTGCCTGTTTAGGGTTAATTTTTTGAGACAACACCTCCTCCAAGTTCTCTGGATGTAAACATTGTTTGTAACGTAACTTCTTAAGACTACACGAACTGTATTTGTCTGTATTCTTTTTTGATAGATTTATCTCCGGGCGTAGTTTTTGTGGTGTTTTTAAACTTATGAATTGTTCACTCTGTATTAGTTCAAAAAATAAAAATTGCTTTGTTTTACTTTTTTGTTTTTGCTTCATTTGTGACACGTGTTTTCATATGCGTGTATGTTCGTCCTGTAAATTTCACGTAGTTGTGTAAACATTTGGATGTGTGTGTAGTCCTATGGGAATTAATATGTATATATGATTGTGTAGACATTCGAGTGTATGCATAATTATACTCAGTTTATGTACTTATTGCTTTGTTCCAATTATATTGTATAATTTGTAAACTTTCCGGTGCTGTTTTCATGTGTGTTTCGCATGTTTCACTGAGACATCGTGCATAAGAGAAATTGTGCTTTGTATGGCAGTAAAATTTCGTTTTTGTAATTATTTTCGAAAAAAGATCGCTTCCTTCAACGCCTTATCATTATTATTATTATTATTATTATTATTATTATTATTATTATTATTATTATTATTATCATTATAATATGAAAACACACAGCTTATTTTGCTGCTTATGATGGAAAGTGTCAGCTGTCCACCACCAGCAGACTAAGGTGACACTTGTTTACTGGTCATGCTTCAAGAACCTTGCAAAGAATTCCTGCAGTTCCAAGCAATGCCGGTGTTTTACTTTCACACTTGCACCAATCTTTTTCAGCCATGTTGGTAGTTGAGTACTAATATTTCCAAATGTAAAACCTTCGTATTTCCCACTTCATTGACGACTTCAAATCGTCATAGCTGTTTATTTTTTCTTCTTCTTTCACATTAATCCTTTTCTCAGCGGAGCATGCTAAGTCGATTATTATACATGTTTCTTTTTTATTCACCACAACAATGTCCGGCTTCCGATATTTGGTCGGGTGATCGCACTGGATCATTGCATCCCACAGGATTTTACAATTCTAATTTTGAGTGACTCTTTCTGGAGTTTTCTCATACCACGTGTTTGCTCTTTGTAGGCCGTGATTTCCACAGACCTGCCAATCGATCATTCTTGCTACATTGTCAGGGTGTCTTTTGCATTCGTGATGTGACAATTTCGGGCATTCGCTAACGTTATGTCATACCGATTCACCCTTCTCGCCACACATTCCACATTTCTCGCTATCGGTAGTGTTGTCTATTCTGCACTTCATATAGTTGGTCCTTAACGCTTGTTCTTGAGCTGTGCACATGAATGTTTCTATCTCTATCCACAGGTCACTCCTCTTCATCCATAACCACCGGTCCTCTGTATCTGTTTCTTCACATCTCTTTCACATATCTTGCAAACTGACCGTACATTTTCTTTTCCTTTCATTCTTTTTGTCTTTTTTGTTCAAGTTTTGTTTAAATTTTTCTTTAGTTACAGAATTTTCAGTTTTGATGAATTCGGCCTTCTGCGTGAGTTTCAAACCTGGTTCCACGGCGTTTTATTTTTTTTATATACTACCTAAAGCTGCTTTACTCTGCTTCGATACAGTCTTGACAATTGATCAAACCACTCTGGACAAGTACAGCTTTCGTCTGGACAAGTACAGCTTATCGGTGTCACTCTTATGGTGGAAGGAACCGTATACTGTCAACATTTTTCTGGGTTTGGTATCCATTTTCTTCACTTCTTTCTTTTGCCATTTTATAATTCCCGCTCCATACCGAAGTGATGCAATCGTATACGTTTTAACTGCTTGAATTTAATTCCATCCAGTTAATTTCGAGCGCAACACCACCATCAGTCTTCGAAAATACTCTATTTTCTGTTACTCTTTCATTTCGTTTTCCACTATCTCGTTGAACACCAGTACACCAAGGTATTTGTGTCTTTCCATTTCATTTTGATAAATCAAGTCTCTATTCGGTAATTCTATCCCTGTTAGGGACTCTACATTGCTTCATTTTAGGGACATTGTCCCGCACTTCTTGAGTCCAAATTCCATTCTAATATCAGTACTAAAACAGTGGACCGTGTTCACCAAAGAACTCACTTGTGTCTCATCTTTGCCATACAGTTTCAAATCATCCATGAAGAGGAAGTAGTTGATTGTTTAGGAGTTTGCCTTTAGTTGGTACCCCAGGTTCATTTTCCAAAGTACCAAGGTCAGGGGCATCATGCAGAGAACAAAAAGCAACGGAACTTTTTCCATAAGATGTCAGTTCAGTTTTCCATCCCACCATACTTCTCTTCAGGAAACACATTGCGTTCCTCGCAATTCCCAACAGATCTAAGCACTCAATGAGCCACGAATGTGGAATCATATAAACTTTACGATAGCCAATCCAGGCCATTCCCAGATGTTTCTCCTCCGCTTACAATCTTGCATTACCATTTTGTCTATAAATAGTTAATCGTTGGTACCTCTGCATCTCCTTCTACAGCGTTTTCATTCCGTCGGTAATATATCATTCTCATCAAGAAATTTATACAGTTCGTCTGAAATTCCTCCTAACAGTAACTTCCACATTAATGAGAGGCAGGAAATTGGTTTGTAATTGTCAGTAGCATTTCTCATTGATGGATCCTTCAGTCACAACACCGTTCGTCCTTTTGTCAACCAGCCGAGGCTTTCTTCATTTCCATTGATCAATGCATAAAATTGCTCTGCGATCAATTTATGGCAACTACTGAACTTCTTTATCCCAAATCCCTGTACACCATCAGGTCCTGATGCTTTCCAGTTGCTTTTCTTTTAACTCATATTTCTGATACTGTCTTGTTGGGGATAAGAAGCTGTTTGCTTCAGGCTGCAGAACCATTCAGATGTAGTAACACGTTGTTGTTAGCTACGCCATATCTTACCCTAGAAAAGTCGATTTTCATCAGCATTACGAACTAATCTTTCATGAATTTTATCATCATTAATCTCTTAATAAAATCTTTTTGGTCGGTTCTGAGCAATTTGTTTTGCCAGTATTGCTTAATCCGTTGTTCAAACCTAGTTAGCTTTGCTTTTTTTGCAAGTATGCGCTGCTTCATTTCTTCAATTACAACATTCAGGCCTTTTGTATCTACACCATACTTCTTTCTAACTTCTTCCACCATCACTAGGTGTATCATCAATCAGAGCATACGAAGAATCCAACCGCTTCCTTTCATTATTATTATCATCACTGATATTATTATTTTCATTTTTTTTACTATTTATCATTGTTAATATTTCCTCTGATCCGACGTGAGTTTTGGCTAAATTATTATTATCATTATTATTATCATTATTATTATCATTATTATCATTATTATTATCATTATCATCATTATCACTATTATTACCATCTTTATTATCATTTCCATTCATTATTAAGCGGTTTTATTAAATGTTGCTTAGTTTCAAATTTTGAACAGATTAAATTCAACAGGTCTGTAAATAGATTGGGAAGATGGTGATGAGATCATCAAAGAACATTCCTGTGCGATAAGGAGACAAAAGCGGCCTCACACCCTTAGGGTCAGCAGAGGTCAAATATGTTTACTACTACTAGTGATCAACGAGAAGGCTGAACTTGGTCTTGAAAAGAACCAATTCACCTTGTTCTATTTTTAAGTACTGAGAGAAAAAATAAGTATATACATACATATATATATATATATATATATATATATATATATATATATATATAT
>NC_068989.1:27989994-27992177 GCF_001194135.2 Octopus bimaculoides | reverse complement strand
ATATATGTATACTGATTGTTCATTTTGTTGAATTTTTGGATTTCTGATTTTTGTCTTTGAAATTTTTCTTTTCTTTTTATAGGTTTTGCTGTGGTTTACGGTTTTTAAATTGTGCTGTTTGTATATATTGATAGGTGCTAACTACATCATCATTATTATTACTATTGTTACTTTTGCACAGTTTCTAACGCTGGAAATGTACTATTGTATCAGCTGTTCACTACCAGTGAACTAAGGTAACACCTCTTATTTTTCAAGCACCTTTCTGAGTATTTGACCGGTCCCAAGCAGTGCTGTTTTCTGCAAGTGTTCCACCTTTATTGCAGCTCATATTTGTTCCACGTACTTCTCGAGATTTTTGCTCACTGTTCTCAGGGCTCCGACAATTATTGGTACTACTGCTACCTTTTTCATCGACCACAACTGCTTAACCTTCCAAGCTAGCCTGTCATATCTCTCCACGTTTCTTTCTTCCTTATCGCATACCTTGTTGCTATATCTATGATCCAGCATAGTTTGTTTTCTTTCTCAATTAAGACTATATCCGGCTTCCTATTCTCAATCTCATGGTCGCACTGAATCATAAAATCCCATAGGATCTTTGCATTTCTATCTTCGAATATGCCTTCAGGTTTGTGGTCGTACCAATTTTTTGCTGTCAAGTTCAAACTTGTTGCAAAGTTTCCAATGGACAAGCTTGGCTATATTGTCATGGCGTCTATTATATTCCTTCTGGGCTAGTGACATACATTGGCTGGTAATATGCCATACCGTTTCACCGTTTTGTCCACAAATTCTGCACTTATCACTTTCTGATGTGTTGTCTATTCTGTATTTTATGTAATTTGTTCTTAGTGCTTGCTCTTATGCAGCACAGATTAGGGCCTCCGTTTCCGGTTTTAAATCCCTTTTAGTCATCCATAGCCATCTTTCCTCTCTGTCTGTCTTATCTTCAACATCTCTGTGAAATTGAAATTTTTGGTTCACCTCTCAAGAAGATTTTTAACAGACGATCAACTAAAATACCACACAACTGCTGTCCAATATAAATAACATTATAACTCGTAAAAGTCACCAAGAGTCACTCCCTGTTGTAACTGTGGAGACTCTGAAGCATGCCTGCAGCAACAGCAGTGCATGATAAACTCCGTCATATACATTAGGGGATGACACTCCAGCTTTATCAACAGTGCAAACGTCGGCAGCTGCATTTAGGACGGGAAGCGAGAATTTTGAAGATAACCCAAGGGCTGGACATCCCGCAACTACCCCAACCGAAGAAAACATTTGATCGTGGTAAATGACAGGCAATTTATTATAAATCCAATAATCAATTCTATTAGCATATCCTGTGAGAGAGTTGAGAATATTTTTCACAATAAACTTCGTCTGACGGAGGCTTCTGCTTGGTGGGTAAAAGCACACCAAGCTGATAACATCACAGGAAAATCTAACACTGTTTGAGTCAGATCCATGTGGTTACACTGAATGTTTCGTAACTCAGGTTGAGTTTTGGCTTCATCACTTTGAGCCTGAGAGAAAGGAACAATACATGCGATAGAAACACTCCTGGAACACTCCTCACCTGTATCAAATAAGGCCAAGGTCGTTTCATCTGCAGGGAAGCTGACAGCCGCAGCTCTTTGGGATGCGAAAGGCATTTTATTTATTGACTACTTTCAAAAGGATCACACCATAAATGGGGAGTACAATACTGACTTACTGATATACTAACGAAAGGCTTTCAAGACCAAACGCCCTGGAAAACTAACGTAAGCGTTTTGTTTCTTGAGATCAATGCTCCAGTACACAACTCGTTGGAAATGGCTGTTGTGCGTGACTGTAGCTTTGAACTGATTGATCACCATCCCTAAACTCCTGATGTATCTCCATCTGAAAAACACTTGGTTGGGAACCATTATCGCAGTAATGATGACGTCATATCTGCTGTTGACGTTTTTTTACCCACACGATTACAGCTTCTTCACCAATGGTCTCCAAGCACTGGACCACCGATGGAAGAATTATGTGGACAAAAAGGGTGGGGACTATGTTCAAAATAAACCTCGTTTGGTCACGTTCCATGAGAATATCTTGGTCAGCATATATACTTTTCTACCGACCCTCGTGTGTGTGTATATATATATATATATATATATATATATATATATATATATATATAT
>NC_068989.1:27988359-27989984 GCF_001194135.2 Octopus bimaculoides | reverse complement strand
GTGTGTGTGTGTGTGTGTGTGTGTGTGTGTGTGTGTGTGTGTGTGTTTGTGTGTGTAAATAAATATATATTTATTTATACATACATATATATGTATATATATACTTACAAATACATAGATACAAACAAGCACTAACACACAGAGAAACGCCTACACACACACATATACATTCATCGTATAGGTATTGCGTTAGTATGCATGTATAAACATAAGAATATATTTTATTCATAGGAATGCAGAAACACACTCACATACACACACACACACATCACACACTCACACACACACACACACACACACGCTCCCATTATGCAGATATATCCATATACATACGTACATGCACACACATAAACTTTCACACACAAAATTATAAATCGATATCTTTTTCAAATTTAATATACTTGATGCAATGACTTTGGAGATTAAGCTGAATTTCTAGGGGATTAGGCAAAGAAATAGAAATGATTGCATTGCAACAACCGCCGCTTGTCTCAGAAAATCTTTGGCATGGATATCAACCTTTCATTCTAAATTGTGTTTCTTTTACTTGTGTCCTACTTAATTTGAAAATTTTATCCTACTGTTATCTACTTGCATGCTGCCTTTTAAACTTCAAAGAGACTTTTAAAAATGTATTCTTGTTTTGTCGATAGGACCCTAATGTATCGTACAGGTAGTAACGGATTTTTTCAAGGGGTTATTGCGATTGTAGAATGAAATAAGAGAAGCTGCGAGATTTGTCTAACAAAGAGTAAATATATTGCTAATGCAGTTGATCAGAATGTTACGTTTTATCTTTCAAATAATAGTGATACTTTCTCCGGCGGTCATTGCATTTGTTATAAATATAGCACTGAATATCAAATTCATAGACTACCAACGCGCCGATAAGAAATTGAGAAACCGAAATAGACAAACATGGTAACTAAGATTTACATGCTAGACAGAATTCTGAACAATGACCTCTATCATTCCAAAACCAGAAGGTTAAATATTTTATATTGTATATAACAGCAACAACAATTAAATGCAAGTTAGAGATCTGCTGATCAACTAAACTTTTAACCTTACACTCTTCATTTCACCCCCAAACAACCACATGACCTGAAGCCGACAAAATAGATACATCCGATTAAAAAGTTTTATATGCCTAATTAAACTCAGTATAATCACACAACTACAGATATCAAAAATAAAATCTTATATAATATCTTTCCATCAGAATTCAAACTTCAAAATATTATCATTCAGTATAGCTCCATCTATCCATGGAAAGCACACTTACAAGAGGCCGCATAACGACACGATATAATCAGATGTAGCAAAGTTCGATAAAGTCTTGAAGGCTGAAAATTCAAAACATCTGTCACAAATATACATACTTTTATTTTCCCTTTTATTATTTTACTTGTTGCAGTTATTTTACTATTAAAGGAGTACCGCCTTTAATAGAACAAATCTAACCCAGGACTTATTCTTTGTAAACCCAGTACCTATCGGTTTCTTTTGCCGAACTGCTATGTTACGGGGACATAAACACACTGCCAACAGTTGTCAAGCGATGGTAGTGGGTTGTCAAACACAAACACAAAATAACATACATTATATATATATATATATATATA
>NC_068989.1:27986518-27987873 GCF_001194135.2 Octopus bimaculoides | reverse complement strand
AAAAAAACAGTCAATAGACTATGTATTATTCATTTAAATGCAGAGATGCCTATAATAGGACATCTAACCCGCTAGAAATAGCAGCAAAAGACTACATACCACAAAAATTAGGGATAATTTAGAAAGGGAATGAAAAATAAAAACATTTACCAATCTATATTCTGTACCATGGTTTCAAGTCAATTTTAGTAATATAAAAATTATATATCTTACAAGGTCGGACTATCATCAGCAGAAATGACCAGACAACATATGAAGCACGAGTCAATAAGCAGCATGGTTCGTGTTCCTATGTCTAATTTTTCAAAATATACCGCTTATTTGCGGTTTACCTAATGGGTAGCAAATACAAAAATGTCGATTTTCGTTCAGAAAATTAGCCAAAAAGAATTTTATCATTATTAATAAATTATAGGGTAGCAAAAAAAATTTTTTTAGAAATTTTATTTACCACCAGTGGTCTAGCGAGAGTAAAAAAACAGTCAATAGACTATGTATTATTCATTTAAAATGCAGAGATGCCTATAATAGGACATCTAACCCGCTAGAAATAGCAGCAAAAGACTACATACCACAAAAATTAGGGATAATTTCGAAAGGGAATGAAAAATAAAAACATTTACCAATCTATATCCTGTACCATGGTTTCAAGTCAATTTTAGTAATATAAATATTATATATCTTACAAGGTCGGACTATCATCAGCAGAAATGACCAGACAACATATGAAGCACGAGTCAATAAGCACCATGGTTCGTGTTCCTATGTCTAATTTTTCAAAATATACCGCTTATTTGCGGTTTATCTAATCGGCAGCAAATACAAAAATGTCGATTTTCTTTCAGAAAATTAGCCAAATAGAATTTTATCATTATTAATAAATTATAGGGTAGCAAAAAAAATTGTTTTAGAAATTTTATTTACCACCAGTGGTCTAGCGAGAGTAAAAAAAAACAGTCAATAGACTATGTATTATTCATTTAAAATGCAGAGATGCCTTACTCTTGGCTAATTTTCTGAACGAAAATCGACATTTTTGTATTTGCTGCCCATTAGGTAAACCGCAAATAAGCGGTATATTTTGAAAAATTAGACATAGGAACACGAACCATGCTGCTTATTGACTCGTGCTTCATATGTTGTCTGGTCATTTCTGCTGATGATAGTCCGACCTTGTAAGATATATAATTTTTATCTTACTAAAATTGACTTGAAACCATGGTACAGAATATAGATTGGTAAATGTTTTTATGTTTCATTCCCTTTCGAAATTATCCCTAATTTTTGTGGTATGTAGTCTTTTGCTGCTATTTCTAGCGGGTTAGATGTCTTATTATAGGTATCTCTGCATTTTA
>NC_068989.1:27985205-27986362 GCF_001194135.2 Octopus bimaculoides | reverse complement strand
ATATATATATATATATATATATATATATACATCTTAAAGATGAATTATTTTATACTCCACTGTATCTATCTATCTATCTATCTATCTATCTATCTATCTATCTATCTATCTATCTATCTATCTATCTATACAACCATATACATACATTTACATTTATATATATATATATATCTATATATTTATATATCTTTCCTCCTCCAACTTCACCACCGTCTAAAATATCACCTTTCCACACTTCCTTTCCGTTGCTTTCATCCTTCTAGTAACCTTTCCCTACTAATTTTCAAACAAAAACTCGTTTCTGTAGTCCCATTTCGTTTCTCAGTCGCTGCTTGCATCATTGCTTCATCCGTAAAGGTTTCCGCCTCAATTTCCACCCCACTCTCCACTCTACTACAACTATCCTACCCACACTTCTACCCATACTAAATCCTGCCACCATTCGTTCTAATCTCTCCAAAATACACACAATCGACCGTCTTCTCCCTCTTGCTTTTCCCGTCTTCTCCACTCAGTTGCCCTCCCATGCAAACACTACGTTACGTTACACAATTCATTTAAATCATCTCCTTCATCAATTTCTTGCTCACACCAAACAACGCAAACTCCATTCCCACCTCCATTCCATCACACCCGATGCCACCACCCCAACTCCCTCCCTGATACGCTCCCCACCCTCACCTAACCCCTGTCCCTCCAACCCCCACACATACACCTATCCTCTCCTTCCCAGCCTTCCACCATCCCCACCACCCCTTCTACTTCTATTCCATTCACCTCTTCTCCACTTCAGTCTGTTGTTACCATTCCTCTAGATGTTCCCCTCTCTGAGGCTGAGTGATCCTTCCTCAGTAGGAGTGTGCACTTCATCTCCCTCACTCCATCCAGCAACGAATTTCGGCCTCGTGCCGATATCCACAGCTTTGTGCGCCGTTTTAGGCTGTGTGCGCTTTTCTGCGACACTCCACCTGCATCTAATGAGGAGGACTGCTTTACCGACCTTGGCCGCCAACCATCCCAGTGGACGCCAGCTCCTGGCCAGTTCCAAGCAGTCGATCTTTTTGCAGCGCGCCTGCCAGCGCGCTGTAGACCGGTTTAGCTTTTCTAGACGACCCGTCATCTGAACATCTCCCCAACCGAACTCTCGGCCCTTCGAT
>NC_068989.1:27983762-27984887 GCF_001194135.2 Octopus bimaculoides | reverse complement strand
CTACAAGGCGGAAGCACTTCGCCAACTTCAAAACACCTCCTTCTACTGCCTTGTACTTTCTGACCCCACTCCCAGCAACCAACAAACTGTGTCCTCCACTATCCATGACCTCATCTCCTCCTCCCGTCTCCCCCACCGCCTCCAACCTCATTGTTCGCACCCCTCGCACCCTCACAATTTACTTCCTCCTCAAAATGCACATACCCAACAACCCTGGCCATCCCAACGTCTCCGCCTGCAACTGCTCCACCGAACTCATCGCCAGATATCTTGACCGTGTCTTTGCCCCCTAGTGACTTCTCTCCCCTCTCACATCCATGACACCAACCATGCACTTCGTTTGTTCAACTCTTTCTCCTTCCTTCCTGGCCCCTCTAAACTTCTTTTCACTCTCGATATCCAGAGCCTTAACACGGTGATCCCTCACCACGAGAGGCTGCGTGCACTTCAACAGTTCCTTGACCTTCGACCCAACCCTCAACCCCCAACCTGACACATCCACACCCGTTCATCTGGCCGAACTTGTCCTCTCACTCAACGTCTTCTCGTTCGCTGGTAATTTTTACCAGCAATTGGGGAGTAGTCATGGGAACGAGAATGGGCCCCAAATATGCGAACCTGTTCGTTGGCTACGTTGAGGCCCAAATATTCTCAAGTTTCACTTGTCCCACTCTCGAACTGTACGGTCGCTATATTCACGACTGTATTGGTGTGACCTCACTCTCCCGCGAACAACTAGACTCTTTCCTCTCTTTGGTCAAATTTTTCTATCCTGCACTATCTTCTGCACTATCTCTGACACATCTGTCTCCTTTCTTGACATTTTGGTCAGCATTCATCACTCCACTCTCACCACCTCCATCCACTACAAACATACAGACTCACGCTCATACAACAACTTCTCCTCCCACCCTAAGCACACCAAGCTTTCCATCACCTATTCCCAATTCCTCCGTTTACGCAGGCTCTACAGTGACGACCATGACTGAGACTCAGTCTCAACTCATGGCTCGCCACTTCATCCTATGTGAATACCCCCACACCACTATACACACCGCCCTTGCCAGAGCACGTTCCGTGGACCGTGCATCTGCTTTCTCCCCCTCCCGCCCCCGCCCCCGCCCC
>NC_068989.1:27982402-27983283 GCF_001194135.2 Octopus bimaculoides | reverse complement strand
GGGCAAACGGGACGCCGCTTGGCTGACCGGTTCGCGGAACACATCCGAGACATCCGACTCGGCAATGACACTCCGGTCTCGCGCCATTTCCAGTCTACCGGTCACTCTTTGCAACACCTGTCTGTGTTCGCATTGTCCGTGCACAGGGGCCATCCGGACTCCCGTCTTTGCCGTGAACAGGGATTAATCTTCTCTCTTCGCTCCTTTGCACCACCTAGGCTCAACCTCCTCCCCTCTTCATCTAACCCTCCTCCCCTCTTCATCTAAACTTCCTCCCCTCTCCTCTCTCCCTCTCACACCTACTTCCTCCCACCCACCTCTACTCTTTTGCTCCGACTCCTACTTTTTCTCTTCACTCCTACTCTCCTTCTCTATTCTCTTCACTCCTACCCAACTTCTCCCTCCCCTCGCCCTTCATCGTCTCTCCTCCCTCGTAACCCAACCTCTACCCAATCCAACCCCACCTTCCCTATCCATCTCATCCCATCCCCACCCTATCCCTTACACCCACTCCCACATACTCCACATTTACCCCACCGTCACCCTACCCCGGTTGCTTTCCCCACTTTCGCCTCCTCCACATTCCAACGCCACCATATATTATATATATTATATATATTATATATATGAGATGTATTATTATATACCCTTCTGTATCTATCTATCTATCTATCTATCTATCTATCTATCTATCTATCTATCTATCTATCTATCTATCTATCTATCTATCTCTATACATGTTTGTGTGCCCGTGCGTGTGTGTGTATGTTGTGCGTATATGCGTGTATATGTGTGTTTTTATATATGTCTACATGTGTGTATATATACGTATGTCAATACAAGCATATGCATACATTCTGATATATATATATATATATATA
>NC_068989.1:27981187-27981997 GCF_001194135.2 Octopus bimaculoides | reverse complement strand
TTTAGAAAGTTTATAAATTCTTCTTTCTTCGTCTTTCGTAGTTGCTCATTTTCACCCAGTGATCAGTAAAAGGGGAATATTTTAAATAGTTCCTTAATTCCGGCTTAGTTTCAGATTTCGAATACTTATAAAATTCTTTTCCTTCCTTAGTTCCTCATTACTATTTTACTCTTTTAGTCTTTTAGTCTTTTACTTGTTTTAGTCATTTGACTGTGGCCATGCTGGAGCACCGCCTTTAGTCGAACAAATCGACCCCAGGACTTATTCTTTGGAAGCCTAGTATTTATTCTATCGATTTCTTTTGCCGAACCGCTAAGTTACGGGGACATAAACACACCAGCATTGGTTGTCAAGTGATGTGGGGTGGGTGGGTGGCAAACAAAGACACAAACATATACACAGACATACATATACATATATATATATACATATATACGACGGGTTTTTATCAGTTTCCGTCTACCAAATCCACTCACAAGGGTTTGGTCGGCCCAAGGCTATAGTAGAAGACACTTGTCCAAGGTGCCACGCAGTTGATCATTTTCATTTGTTATTTTGTACAAGGCGTATATTTCAAAATTTTCCATTTGTACAGATGTCTAGATATTTATGATATCGAACATTTTAAAAAGATGAATATTTTATATACCAGGCGTAGGAGTGGCTGTGTGGTAAATAACTAGCTTACCAACCACATGGTTCCGG
Organism: Octopus bimaculoides; assembly: GCF_001194135.2. Classification (NCBI taxonomy): domain Eukaryota; kingdom Metazoa; phylum Mollusca; class Cephalopoda; order Octopoda; family Octopodidae; genus Octopus; species Octopus bimaculoides. The sequence continues at coordinate 27,981,292 of NC_068989.1, read as the reverse complement.
GTGAAGTCCCACTGCGTGGCACCTTGGGCAAGTGTCTTCTACTATAGCCTCGGGCCGACCAAAGCCTTGTGAGTGGATTTGGTAGGCGGAACCTGAAAGAAGCCC
>NC_068989.1:27979472-27981177 GCF_001194135.2 Octopus bimaculoides | reverse complement strand
AGCCTCGGGCCGACCAAAGCCTTGTGAGTGGATTTGGTAGGCGGAACCTGAAAGAAGCCCATCGTATATATGTATATATATATATATGTATGTGTGTGTGTATATATTTGTGTGTATATGTTTGTGTGTCTGTTTGTCCCCCCAACATCGCATGACAACTGATGCTGGTGTATTTACGTCCCCGTAACTTAGCGGTTCGGCAAAAGAGACGATAGAATAAGTACTAGGCTTACAAAGAATAAGTCCTGGGGTCGATTCGCTCGACTAAAGGCGGTGCTCCAGGATGGCCACTGTCAAAAGACTGAAACAGGTAAAAGAGCAAATTTAATTTCTTATTTATACACGAATACACAACTGGTTATCTTTGTCTTTGTTTCTCCGATATAATTCCCATTGTATTATGAGTAGAGTATGTGATGGAGTAGATGAGATTTTCTGTTTTGCAATTCAGGTTTGTATACACTCTCAATTCCTTCCCATTCTTGAATCTTTTGGTTTTTCCTCGCTCAATTGTTTCACATGAGAAAAATTCGTACAAAAAAATAGCACACACGCACACACACACACACGCGCACACGCACACACATACACACACACACATACACACACACACTCTCACATACACACGCACGCACGCACGCATACACACTAACACAAACACAATTGTCACTAATAGTAATGAGGGAGTATTGTAGCTCTTACATTTCTAGAAATAAGAGTCAAAGACCCTTATAGCCACAAACATAGCACAAGTCTATGTACTGATAACGGAGTTAGTCAGCACTCAAAATAACCTTCTGGACATCAACCATAGCTCATATGACCAACCTAAAGACAACGTTTATAACTCGAATTCTAGTACCAACCAACAGAACAATTATTACGCTATCCATAATAATGATCCAACAAATAACACCAGCAACAATTCAAATAATAAACTGAGAACACCTAAAAATAGTGATAATAAAACGATAATATCGACAACAAACATACCGAACAAAACCAATCCCTCCAGCGCTCGATGTGCACAAGCTAACAAAATCAAACAGTTATGCTCATGCAGAGATAGATCCAATTGTCCTTTGGATAACCAATGTTTGACAAGAACGTGGTATACAAGTGCACTTCAAACACTACGTATATAAGTGCAAGTGTCCTATAAACATTGCGTATATATCGGGGCATCGACCGATTTTTTCAAAACTCGATACCGCAACCACGTCGCCAGCTTTCGAAATACCCTTAAACTATATGTAACATCGCCGGCCGATTTTATCTGGAGGCTTATAGAAGTAAAGACAAAATACGACCTTACATGTTCAATATTTAGACACCCGAGTCCCTACAACACTATATCCTGGAAATACCAGTGATGCTCCAAGGAGTCACTCTCGATAAACAAACGAGCGCATTATAAATAAGTTCATTAAACAATTGCCAAGATACCTACACGAAGCTACACACACACTCGCATATTACAATCCCGATCAAACACAGTTTGATGTATACATGGCGCCCACAACTCGTAATACACATGAGCTTGGGGAACTATATTCGAATAACTTGTATTTGACATATGATCTTGCAATCTAGATCCATATATATATATATAGATATATGTATATATATACATGTCTATATATATATACATATATAGGTGTGTGTGTATATGCATTTATATGTACGTGTATGTATATTATATATA
>NC_068989.1:27978175-27979031 GCF_001194135.2 Octopus bimaculoides | reverse complement strand
TATATATATATATATATATATGTATGTATGTATGTATATGTATATATATATGTATATATATATTTACTTATGTGTATATATGAATGTATTAACACGTATGTGTGTGACGCTTTGCACGAACGTGTGCACCTTGCTTTACGTAACAATCTATGCACATACATCTATGCTTTGTACGTATATTTATGTATATATACATGTGTGTACCTGCGTATACGAGTTCCTATACGTATATATGTATATATTTGTCGATACGTGTGCGTATGCGCTTGTATCTAGTGCTATGAAATGCCCATATACTTGGATGTGCATGTGTGAGCGCGTATGAATATGTATATATATATATATATGTATATATGCGTCTAAGGAGAACACAAAAGACATTTTCGTCTAAGTATTGTCTTCCTTTGAACTTCTACTTCCTTTCCTTCTCTTAACAGTTACAGCAGCGAAAGCTGATTACGTCATTTTCTCTAAACTAGAATGTATACTTCCCATGTTCATATTTGAATTGTTTGCGTTTCAATAAATTCTTTTTTTTTTTTGATTTTACTCATTCTCGAATTTGATGGACACATAGCGGTACGTAAGCCGACTCAAGAAATCTCTAGTGAGACTTTTTATTGATGTACCTGAAGACACCCAGAACGGGTCGAAACAATAAAGTCTATTACACATTCCATGTCCTATTTTATTAATACTACTACCCCAACTGCCACTACAAAGTTCCTGCAGGAAATCTACGGATAGCGACAGGTAATCGAAACTGTCCCGGTACTTTACTCATCATCCATTTATACATTTTGTACAATTTCTCCATTATATATATATATATATATATATATATATATATATATAT
>NC_068989.1:27976348-27977987 GCF_001194135.2 Octopus bimaculoides | reverse complement strand
ATATATATATATATATATATATATATATATATATATATACATATATATATATACATATATATATATATATATATATATATATGTGTGTGTGTGTGTGTGTGTGTGTGTGAATTAGATACAGATAGTTGTGGCCGGTCTATGGTTTACCGGGTTTCACGTCCATAAAGTGCTTAGCTTTACGATGTCTCTTCAGACTCTGATGACCAGTGGTCTATAACTTTTCTTCAAAGTAGATGTAGAAAAGACCTCGTGGTTAGTTGTTGAACGCAATGACAAAGGAGAAGAGTTAAGGACAAGGGATTGTCTTCAGTAGAAATCTCCTGAAGTGTAAGCAGAGTGAAAAGACTTCCGTCCAGGAATTTGAGATGTGCCCGGGGTCGAAGGAGTTCTTTAATATGCTCGCCCGACGTTCAGTTATGCACAGCTTGCAGCGCTTGCTCTCGTTGGTGTAATAGCCCAGTATTCACATATACACACGTCTAGAAACACAAATGAATATATACACATATATAGGTCCATATTCTCATACATATATATCTATATATATATATATATACATATACATAAACGCATACATACACACACATATATATTTATCTCTATACATGCATACACATATACACATAAATGCATATATGCACATATGCAGACACATACAAATGAATATATACAAAAACATATATACACACATCTTACTGGCCAAAACCTATCTAAGTTATCTAAGTACACACACATGGACACACACGCGCGCACACACACACACACACATAAGGTAAACTCTCATAACTTACAAATGCAGTTCACACTCAAACATATATAGTTAGAGGAAAGAGGGCGGGGTTAAACTACGTATATAAGGAAAATAAAACAACTCTATCAATATATAAGAAAATATATGTCTGTCATAAACTGTGCACACAAAAAGTTCACTGAGATTCACCTTCTCGATCGCAACTTTCTTCTTTAAATCTCTTTTCAGTCAAAAAACTTTCACTCAACTCCACACGTTTGTTCGCCATCCAAACCGATCCGAAGCAAGGGTTTCTATGGCCTTTGGATCCATTCCAAGTGACTTCATAGTAGTCCCTATGCCGTCCTTAAACCTTTTTTTAAAGTTTTCACCGATATGCGCAGGCGTGGCTGTGTGGCAAAAAGCTTGCTTCCCCACCACTCGGTTCCGGGTTCAGTCCAACTGCGTTGCACGTTGGACAAATATTTTCTACTATAGCCTCGGGACAACCGAAATCTTCTGAATGCATTTGGTAGGCGGAAACTGAAAGATGCCCGTCGTATATATTTATATATACGTGTGTGTGTCTGCGTTTGTCCCCCCCAAAACCGCTTGACAACCACTGTTGGTGTGGTTACCTCCTCGTCACGTAGCGGTTCGGAAAAAGAAGCTGATAGAATAAGTATTAGGCTTACAAAGAAAAAGTCCTGGGGTCGATTTATTCAACTAAAGGTGGTGCTCCAGCAAGGCCGCAGTCAAATGACTGAAATTCCCAAAAAGAATAAAAAATAAAAGGATATATACGTATAAGATGACTAATTTATTAATAGTAAATTATTGTTAACTTCCTACTTTCCATTTTGTTTTCTTCATTTAATCGTGTCTATATATATATATATATATGTATAT
>NC_068989.1:27974292-27975674 GCF_001194135.2 Octopus bimaculoides | reverse complement strand
GTAAGAGAAGGGGGTATGTGTGGGTATGTGCGTTGCCCGCGTGTCTGTGTATCTGTGTAATGATAGTACGTGTATGTGCGTGTGTGTGTGTGTGTGGTTGTGGCTCTTTATGTATGCGTGTGGTTGGACCTAGGTCGTAGGAAGTATTTATAGTAAGAATTTTGGTAGGAGTGGGTGTCTGTTGTGTGTCGCCCTACTCATGCGCGTAGGAGAATGGTCAGTAGAAAGGTGTTGAGCTGGTAGTTTGAAGTATGTGTGTGTCTGTGTTTGCTTGTATGAGCGTGTTAGGTATGTGTGCATTCATGTGCGTGGTTGCGCGTGCGTGTTTGTGTGCATGTGTGTGTGCGTGTTTATATTTGCATCTATGTGTATGCGTATGTGTATGTGTGTGTGCGTTATGTATGTATATATATATATATATTTCCTCATAGGATGATAAAGTGAGAGTGCAATTGGAATCATTAAAAATATTTCTTTACATCTACTTCACAGGCTTCCAACTTTCATAATATTCAAGTTATCAAATATAGTGGGGTTGAGATTTGTCTAGAGTTATGCTATATTAATCTAAACTTTGACTGGTACTAGAGCATTTATATTTTTCATAGCTTCAAACTACTATCAGTTGAGGTACGTTACAGTTTAATGAAGTTGTTCAGGAGATCGGAGGGTTATGCAGCTGCATGAAGAAGGCTATTTGTCTGTACTTAAGACATAACTGATATCGTTATAATAATATGCCAGAGCATTCAGAATTTTAGGAGCAAAGAACCATTCTCAGTAATAAATTGGATCTATCAATTAACAAGGGATAAAAGAAAGATTGGTTAGGAATACTAGTCGGCGTATGCCACTTCCACTATCTTTTTCTTCGACCAAAGGCTACTTAACTTCCGCCTACACTCATTTATTTCGGCTTTATATTGTATTAAGTTTTAAACATATTTTACGTGAAATATCGCAATGCGTTCCTCACTGTTCATATCTATCTATCTATCTATCTATCTATCTATCTATCTATCTATCTATCTATCTATCTATCTATCTATCTATCTATATCTATGTCTGTCTGTCTGTCCATCTATCTAACTACCTTATCTGTCAATGCACGCATTATATAGAGGCAGTTATGCGGATAAAGAAATTAGATATATTAAATATAAAAGTGTCGGTATGAAATACAAAATACAGCGCAGGAGTGGCTATAGGCGCAGGAGTAGTTGTGTAGTAAGTAGCTTGCTTACCAATCACACGGTTCCGGGTACAGTCCTACTGCGTAGCACCTTCGGCATGTGTCCTCTACTATAGCCTCGGGCCGACCAAAGCCCTGCGAGCGGATCTGGTAGACAGAAACTGAAAGAAGCCCGTCGTATATATATATA
>NC_068989.1:27966963-27973837 GCF_001194135.2 Octopus bimaculoides | reverse complement strand
TATATATATGTATGTATATGTATATGTATGCGTGTGCTTGTGTGTATGTGTATCTGTGTTGTGTGTAAAAGAAAACTGAGAGAAAGCAGAGAGTAGAAACTTTCAGACGATGAATATTTAATTATAAATATATAGATATTTATATTAATAGATACAACTTACACAGAAAACAAACGACTGAGAAAATTAAAGGGATGGAAGAAAGGTGTTATAAATCCAATAGCTGTTTCTGCGGGCTCGGAGATCCGTCATAATATTGGTAGATGTAGTTCTTCACAATATGTAGCCGTAATGGAAGCTGTCATCATTGGAGAAATCGAGCCTCCGTCATCAGGGTAGGAAAGATCTTACATTTCAGATGATAAAGCAGAGAAGTTCAATGGTGGAATAGGTATGTGTACCACAATAGACGTATAAATATAGACAAATTAGTGCTGAGATCAGATCTCTTCACTAAAGTCCGACACCAAATGATGAAAGACGTAATCCAGGTAAGTAAGGGTTGGCAACAAGAAAAGCACCGGTCGAGTCATTGGAAATAAAATTAGATAGGTGGACATGTTGTTAATATGACATGAATGGATTCAAATGAAGTTATGTAGATGTATATATAAATATCATTAAAGAGAATGCATGGAAAAGAAATTTCGTATTAGTTGTTTATAGATTGGTAGATATCGGGGGATATCATACACGAATATGACGGTTAAGAAAGATAATTCTGAAGCTGACCTTGTAACTGTTTGGGGGTCAGTAAGTGGCAGTAGTATGCATTACTAGCACATATATTTGTACTAGATTGATGTGAGTAAATGTTTACGAAATAACAGAAATCTAAGTTATAGTCCCCTGCGACATTTTCAGATGGAATAAATTTTGCTGGTCGAAAATGCTCAATATATATAAGAAGTTATATCTACAGAGAGAGGGAGAGAGAAAGAGAGAGGTGGAAGTCAATTTTGTAGTTAGTATATAGAAGTCTTAAAAGTAAGGGTGGAAAAGAATTAATATTAAATGTGATGGTTAAGTTGGTGGAAGGATATGTAGAAGAACGAACAAGAAAACGGATAATACATACAGGAAAAAGACAATGGGGAGAGCTATAACAGCAAGTTCATAGTCAGTCGTTCAAATGGCTCAACAGAGTATATGAAGCTATGAGAATATATGGTTGGGACGAATATCAAGATCAATAAAAATGATTAAGGAGAAACGATACAAAAATCACTGACAAATCTGCCGAGCATAAGTCTCCTTAACTGTCTGGCTGTCAAGATGTTAAAAATCAATCATGCATGCAAATTCGTGAAGGCCTCAGAAAAAACATCATCGGTTGCTATTTTGTAACATCATATCGGATATTGCTTTTTAGATACAAATATTTCTTAGATGCATTTATTACATGTAGGAGGCGTGAGCTAAGATATTGCACACACAGTCACTAGATTATCACAGTCAACCCAGCTGCAGATGGTTAACCCTTTGACGGAATAGCTCAACTAGCTCGCGATGTGGCGATATTCGAAAGCAAAATCATTATGAATCGCATATTGACCAACGATGTATAACAACATCCGATAGTCTGGTTGGCACCCTGGTTTCTTATTTTACATAATTTTTATATACGTATAAAGAAAATATTTTCATAGCTGTGTGTATATTAAACAATATTCACAAGAAGAATAACTAGCATATGTGTTATGATAAGGAGAATAATGAAAAAAATAAGACATAATAGTCAACAGCATAAATAGGTTGGAACCTACTCTAATCTTAAAGAAATCATTACACATATTTTTCGAGCAGCAAAAAATTCACTATTTTATTGCTATTTGCTCAGCTGAGGAATTTCCATGCGCTACGTACATTAACTTGCGTATTCATTCGCCTGTATTTGCTTTCAATAATAAAGCGCTTTACCTTTTTAAATAACATGAGATGCGCGCGCGCGCATATATATATATATTCATACATAATATGTTATGTGCCTACATACACCACACACACACACACACACACACACACACACAACCTGTGTGTCTATATAAAGTACATTTTCTATTATTGGTGTTATATAAATCAAATAACATCAATCACGTTTTATATTTTTTGCTTTGATTTCAAGTAAAAAAATATGGCGTAAAGAAGAGAATATAACGACAAAACCACCGCAGCAACAACAACAACAATAATAGTAACCATAATAATATTAATAAAACATCAAAATGAAGCAAAATATACAACGATAAATTATATGAATAAAAAAGAATGAAGAAGAAAGCGATATCAATAACCACAACAAAGAGAAAACAAGAAAAAAATCTTTCTATTTTATTGTAACTTCAATATTTGACATTTTTCTTACATTCTGCTTTGTCTCCCTCTGACCTTTACACACTTTCTAGAAGTGATCTTAACTGTATTGAGATTTCTAAAAGGAGGATTCAAGAAGAGCAATGTTGTTTCGTCATGAATACACTTAACTCGGTTCGACGACAATAACTTCAAGTAGTTTATTTAGGTAACAAAAATTGTCAACATCTAAGAGTTGCTTATTTTCAAACTGTGGCATGTAGACGTTATTTTCACAATAGCTACTTGCTTCTAATGGATTCTGAACTATAATTTGCTGACAGACTAGCCTGGAGAAATTTCTTTTAAATTGTTAAATTTACTTTGAACAGCTTTAAATCTCCAGAATCCTAATACAAATTCTCTTCGTTATTGAAATGTGGTTTTGTTTTCTTTAAAAATTCCAAACGTTCTAAGCTAAGTTAGCATTTGTTGAGGCAGATGAAATCTTTAACTCATAATATTTTATTGTTTTCTTTTTTTTTTCAACGTCCAATGAGAAGAGATATCATTATTTTTAAACATACATAATCCAATCTAATGGTAACTGAAAGCTCAGAGAAAAGATTTGATTTATATTTTATGATACAAACAATTATGAATATGTTCTTTTTTAATTGTTAATAATAAGTATTGATATAAAAAATAGTGAATATAATTTCTTATATAAATTTATGGAAATGAATAAGATGAATAAAAGAGAATCCGTAATTCATGCCATTCTCAAAAGCTGTTGCTGGCATATGTAAATGAAAATCACTTCAAATAGGATTTGAAACCAGTTGATAATGTTCGTCTCACTAACCGTCTAAACATGTCTGAAATTTAAGTGACATGATTGAACAATAATAAAATCAGAATTTCATACGGAAATCGAAACCTCTTCGTAAATCTTGTTCACCAGCAACCTAATGTTGAATTACAATATCTATTCATTTACATATAAAAAGAAGTATTTAATATATATGAAACCGTTTCCAAATTTGGTGAAGATAACGAAGAGGATTCAGCCAAGATTTTCTGAAGACGACTTATAAGTGTAGCTAGATCACGAGTGAAACTAGTTTGCGATATCATTTTCGGTTGCGCTCTGTGTTTCATTTACATCCCATACTTTCATGATCGATAAATTCAAGCGCTAGTCCTTGCAGCAGATCGGTGGAATATTAGAGCATCGCTTCAAATGCCTTGCAGTATTTCTTCTGAGTTCTTGTGTGGCAGACTTAATCAACCGCTTGATTTAACATTACCATGTGGCCTTTGAGTAGCTTTAATAGACTTCACTCTGTTTCACGTTTCGGCCAGGTCTCTAGTTTGAGGATAATGTTTTGACTTCCTCTTTTCCTCTACCAGACTTGGAGGCCCTGAAAAAATACTGAGTTATGTTTGCTGCCCTTCCTATTCTGATAAAACACGAGAAACTACTGGGCTATATTTTAAGCTGAAAACGAGCATTTATATCGATTCGAAACGTTGCAGGAGATAATCATTTAAAATAAACTGATTCACTGCCTCACTCTTTTTAAGAACGAAAGGAAAAGAATGAAATGCATAAACTTCGAATATTAGAAAATACCTGCTGCCCTAAAGAAGAACGAAAAAAAGTGTCTTGCGAACGAAGTTCTGCCTGGTTATTATACTTGTTAGTAGTTATAGTTAATTCAACCATAAACCAAACTCTAACGTCTCAAAATGGCTGCACATATTGGATACACTGTATTCAATAGCATACTGGATAGTAATGCTTGGAACTCTTATGTCAATAGTTCTAATGAACACGGCTGAAATAGTCTGATCAGTGACCTGCTCGATTGTGATTTACCTTGTCTTTAATAACAATAACAATTTCAACAGAACCAATAACAGCAATTGCAGCATTCAAGCGGACATTAAAAGGGAAATATTTTAATTATTAAAGCAATAATTGCTTGATCAGTTTCGGTTAGGAAAAGTAGTAACTAATATATTCATCAGTTTTATACTATGTCACATTTAATTAGTTCTTAATTGTTCTAACTACCTCACCATTCTGTAGTTCCACTATTTCATGCTATATCGTTTCTTGAAGTACAACTGTCGCACGTTAATTTAGTAGATAAAGATGTAGACTATGCAACTGCATCTGGAACATCTCTCGGTTGTAAACTTTATTTCTGTTGTAAGGTGGAAGAAATGTCGCAGCAATGGTTTTGAAAACAAAAATCTATTTTTCAATTTAATTTTCCACACTTCATTTTTCTAAAGTGCAATAGACGGGTGTCTCTACATTGTGCCACTGTCTACAAGAAATGGTAGCTAAATCTTTCTCAAATCGCAGCCCTCTCTGTTAACTGATCTGAATATAACTATGACTGCATGTCAACGAATATATATCTCCTAGCTGATGGCAAAACAATAACAATGCACAAAGTAGCTCTCTACGTAATAGCTCGACCTGCTAAACACAGTAGCTAAAGCACCTACAAATTATATACTACTGTTTTAAAACGGATGAGACGTTGAATAATGTAGTCCTAGAAATAAGAAAAACAAACAGAAAACAGGACAGTTAGAAATGGATTTCCTTTGATCATCGTGATTCACTGCTAAGCTGAGTCTAAGTAGGGATTAGACTCAGATCTTACATCTGTTTATATTCATCACTAAATGCATTATTTTTTTTATATAGTACAACCGCGATAAGAATAATCATTGTTGTTATATAGTATATTTATTTCATACGTATATAAAATTATATGAAAAAATCATATAGATTTATATACTTCAGTGGGATCGATATTACAAGTATTGGCAATTTATGAATGAATTGATAATAAATATCAGATAATTAAGCTTAGTTCACATTAGGGCGTTGCATCTTATGAAACGAAATTTGTATTTTGTGTGATAACGACCGTGAAGAAAGATGATTTGTTGAGTAAATATAATATTTAACTTCAATACAGTAAATTTCATATTTTGAATTCCCATCCTGATGTCAATAAAATATATATAAGCCGACGACTAGATCAATAAGTTGTTTTCCTTCAAATTACTGATTTCGATCTAAAGTCAGCAATCAATAACACACACACACACACACACACACACACACACACACACACACACACACACACACACACACACACACAAACACACACACGAACACATATATATACATATATACAGTAAATTCAAGAATGTTAGGTCCACAGTAGGGTTTACATAATCCAAAAATTTCCACTGGTTAATCACTATCGTATAATGAGAAAGTCTCTGCGACATGTTAGCGATTATTGTAGCAATACATATTATTAATATTGAAAGAAAGAAAATGGATATGTAATTCTAAGTATTCCGTTATATGCTAAAAATGGCATCATTTTTAACTATATGGGGCAGAACTTCGTCAGAGTTTTTATGAGCTTATAGAACAAAGTTTAACATATTTCTTGAAAAGATGCATACAAAATACTAATACGTTTAATAAGTTGGATCTTATATATAATGTAAATGTATCTAGGTGGTGAGTTATAGATGTTCGTGAAGATGCCATTATAATAAATAAAGTAAATGAAAGAAAACAAAAGAAAAAGATATTAATTAAAAATAACCCACAAAATAAGGGTAAAGAACGAAGATAAGAAAGATGAAAATGAAAAATCAATAATAGAAATTAAAGAAAAATATACATGTATGTAAAATATATATAGTATACAATTTGAATAAAAAGGAAACAATAATACTTAAATGTGCAAGGGAAAAATCTATATAATAAAATTAACGAAGGATAAGTTAGATCATAAAAATTATTAGTAAACGGTTATATATAACATAAATGATTTCTATTGGTTTGGAAGTAGATACGGTCCAGGAAAAATATAGGTGAGTAGCGATCACATCAATATTGTCATATTTAAAATCAAGCATAGATAAAAGTTTGACAATTGACCGCTAAGATATGTATCTTGCAATCGTTACCGTTATACATCAATATGAAAAAATGTATATATTGAAATTATTGTGTTTACGAAATGGCACATGTATACATTTAATTTCTTACTCGCACATATCTATTTAAATACCTCTCTCTGTGTGTATATATATATATATATATATATATATATATATATAAAGATACATATACATACAAGCAGTAACAAGACACTCACATACTCCATTATCACACATTAAATTAGTTTTATCAAGCTATTCTCATCTCCCAAAGTGCTCTGTAAATGCTCATATATGCTACGATATATAGACAACATTAAGTCTGCACAACGAAAGTATGTACGTAGCCAGCTTCTGACCCATTATGTCAGGAAATTTGTCTGAACCGTGGCATAGCACGTCTATGTACATCTATCTATAGAAACAGACACGCTTACACGCATACATACATACATACATACATACATACATACATACATATATACATACATACATGCATACATGCATACATACATACATGCAAACATACATACGTACGTACGTACATACATACATGCATGCATGCATACATATACATGTCTATATATAT
>NC_068989.1:27964812-27966492 GCF_001194135.2 Octopus bimaculoides | reverse complement strand
ATATATAATACAGTATATACATATATGTATATTTCTATATATAATGTTTTCTATATGTATATGTATACTCGTATATATATGAGAAAAAGAGAGGTTTACACATAAACACACACACATAGCATCTTTATAAATTGGCAATGTATGCGAATAAATAAATGAAACGAATGAACAACATTTGATACCAGCCTGTTTGATATAAGAATTGAATTGTTTTGATAAATGCTCTCATCTTATGATTTAAGCGAAGGAGGACTTTTCGCCAGACAAAGATCTTCAGAACTTCATAACAAATAGCTTTCCATTATTCTTATTGTGGACAATGAATACTAAATGCACATGATGCCAGACAACAATATATCTACTGATAATGTAATCAATAAGATATGATAAACCAAAGGATGCTACAGCAAATGTAGAGATATATGCAATTTTGTCTTAAAACAAGTCTGTGTTCCACAATGCATTGCTAGTAACAGTACCAAGAAAAGTATTCGGAATATTTACCGATTGATAAATCCCAACTCATATGCATATTGGCTGAAGGTTTTCACTAAACGAAGTAACATCAACAAGTTTTACATCGGAGCCAAGTTTTACAGAAGCTCAACATAAATCCTAGATATTGTATTTTCGTCTCTGATTTAGCAGAATCAAAGGGAATTATACATTCAACAATTGATTTAAACTGAGATTAACATTTTATTATTTGGGTTAGAAAATAAATCAAGAGACATTCGGAGACTTGTGATGTTCCAAATAACTCCGGGGATATTTCAAATATTAATGGAATAAAAATACAATTCATGTCAACAAAAGATATGGATGAATGAGTATCCATGAATAATGCTGATACTAAGGGCAGTACATAAAATATAATTTTTGACATATCACAACAAACTTAGAACGTTATATATTAGTTGTTATCATACAAATGAATGCTAAAAATACTTGATAAAGATTGCAGTATTGAAGTAAATGCTGGGACACCAAATGATTTTAAGAATATAATACAACTGAATATAATACAAAATTTCGTGTGCTACATTTTCGTTCCACACGTCTGCTTTGTTGTGTCGCGCAGGCTTTGGCTAATGTATTCCTTTTCTTACCGATTTACTGTTGAAACACTCTATCTCTGTTATAATCAATTACGAAAATTAATTTGATGTCTGGAACTTAAATTAACATGAAATTTTGAAAGGAGATTTTAATTTAAATCATTTTAAAATAGGAAGTATGTACGATAGAACTCGAGGCAGTCCCAAGCAGATTGATATCAAGTAGCATAAAAAACGTAAATCCGTGCTAAATCTGACATTATGAAGTGCACTAGGTTGCATGTAATAAATATGGATGGTTCTACGTCAATATAAGATTACGCAGACGGCACATGCTACGAAAATATACATTCAAAATGTATGCTTCTTTTATTAGAAAACACGAGGTGACTTGCTGTAATCAGGATATCTCAGTCACACATGAAAGCTATGTTAATTTGATAATTCAACACAACAAAACCACGCACAATGAACATCTGTCTTCCGCTAAATATCTCGAAAGAGAAGAGCTAATATTAGACTCCAAAATATTCTGTATACAAGCTTTCTAACTCGAAATATTGTTATATAAGGTAACAATTTGTGTGTGTATGTGTGTATATACGTATGTATGTATGAGTAT
>NC_068989.1:27960088-27964008 GCF_001194135.2 Octopus bimaculoides | reverse complement strand
GCTATTGCATTTACTTGGTGAAAACAGTTTTTTTTCGCATGATGTAATAATTCTATTCATCAACCAAACCACATCTGAAACAGTTGTAGTGAGCGAACCACAATCCATATGTTGTTATTTGTTTATATATATATATATATATATATATATTGAGAGAGTGTGATTGAGAGCGAGAGAGAGAGAGAGAGAGATAGAGAGTATTAGTTTATAAATAAACTTAAAGGCGTCGAGTGGGTTGGTATATTAGAATAAAATAAAGTAAATTTCGAACCCGTGATAGCTATGATAACAGCCTAGAAATTTGGGTAAATACTTCTAGAAGACGGAAAAATGTTGCGAGCATGTGGTTTAGTGGTATAGAGCACTCAGCTGGTATCTGAATTGCTCACTGTTCGTTTCTCTTTAGCCGCCTACTAGCAACTACTTTTCCGTATTTAACTTTTAGTGAAGTGTCGTAATAGTAAGAAACCCAAAAGGGACGGATAGACATAACAGAATTATTAGAGCATGGGAAAACACTTTGTGTTACTTGTTTGCCCTAATATCCTTAATTGAAATGACTCTGAACGCCCTTCTGTACTTTCTATTTTAGTGCCCTTATGTTGGTTAAATAAATACCAATCACTATCGGTGTAATCGATCATTCCATAAGCAGATGTCGTGGCATATCTAGTCCAATGACTGAAACTGAAGAAGAAACAAACGAAAAGAAAAATAAAAAAAAGAATATTTGTATGAAAATAAATTAAACATATAAACTTTATGTAGAATCAGGGTGAAATATTACATTCATTAAGTAGAATGCAACTTGTACAGAAAGACATTTACGCATTTTAGTGTTTGACTCATTCATTCAAATCACAACTAGATGAGATAAGTTTTTGTTTCTTTTCCACATTATTAAGGAACATGTGCAACATTATTCTACGGAAGTAAAGGGTAGAGTTCTTAAAATCTAATTTTCAAACGAAAAAATAACAACACCTGTCTCAGATCTATTTGATTCTGATAAATAGTAAACAAAATAATAACATAAATCTACTTACCAACTGTATAATTTGCTGTTTGTATTCGTTTATTAGCACTTACTCTGCAGTTGTAAAACCAATCGTTTGTATAGTAATCGTATTCAACTGACAAATCTTTAACGTTGATACGCCCATCAGGCATGATATAAGCGTAAGGACAGAATAAGTAATAATCCTTGTATTCATTGACGTTATAACAATTTCCAGCTGCAAACATATCAGGGTCACCTTCGACCATATTTCTAACACTGGAATATAGAAGAAACTCTGAATCCATCAAACCTGATGGGTCATTCTTCCAAAGTCTTGTAAGGAGGTTAGCTCTACTTAAGGCGACATCTGCTTGCTTTTTGAACCTGTTTAAACCATACTGACGCACTACACCCGCGCCAAGATTATATGATGTACCTTTTGTGCAGTTTTTCTTATTCTTCTTATATTCTTCGACAAGACTGAGAAATTTAGAAACAATATCGTCATCGTCATCGACAGAGCCAGCAACATCATTCGTTTCACTTTTTCCTCCATCAGATGTTCCATACTCATTTATATCATCATCTGTTGCATTCAGATCTAAATATTGATATGTGTAATAGCCCTCTACCGTTGTGTTTCTGACTGATGCTTCGGTCGCAGAATTTTCAAAAGCCAGAGAAAATGTTGTTCCAATTATCAAAATAAGTGAAATATAAGTGCACATTAAGGGCACTAAGGAAATGTGTTTCAATCCGTGTTTGTACATGATTTTGCTTTCCTTTTGCAAATCAATATTTTTCTTACTTCTTTTTTGATGAGTTTGTATAGCTTAGTGGGAGTATGGCTATACACTTAGTAGCTTTCGGTAGATGGGAAATACCTCCAAACTGCCATCACTGAATAATGTATATTCTGCAAAACATAAAATAAAAAGTTACAGTTTAATAAACATGGACATTTCTATTTTAAGAACTTATATCTATAAACAGAAATACATCCTACATCACAATAATTTCTTTGGACTGCCAGTTTATACATTGCAAACATAAAGCATAACATTAAAGATGACATCACCAACACTATAATGTAAATATCATTTCTCGATAATAAAGAACATAAATAACTACTTATTTTTTCCCCTCACTGTAAAATTTCATTTGGAATGATGCAATATAAAAGAGAAGTTCTTGCTGTAGAGATGGGGATATTATGATTATTTGAGAGAATTAAAGTAAATTTGAGTTTAAAATCTGTTTTCCCCTAAATACCTATGGATTGAAAGGGCATGTTTTCCTCACTTGGAATGATTTCTTCATATTTCCCGAGCAGAAAGCTGATTTTATCACCGGAAATAAGTTTTCTGAATCTAAAACGAGCGAAATCAAAGTCTTAGCGATACGAATCAGACGGTTTTAAGTTCTTAAAAAAATTCTTATTTTCCTAATATGTCTGCTATGCATGTTACAAACTTTATAAAGTTGTATACGATCGTTAAGTTCGTCCACTAAAGTAGAATAGCATAAAATATCAACAAAGAATCAATATAGCCAAGAAAATATATTTGTTTTTATTTGTTGTAAATAATCATTGTGTGCAATCCCTCAGCGGTTTCTTCAAACTCGGTGAATTTTATTGAAATAGAAGCACATCTATTTTGAAGCATACGATGCTTAGGACGTATTCAAGTGTGGAATGCATGAATTCTTTGTCCATCGTCAGAAACTCATATTAATCTAATCATGATGCTTATAAGAATGTAAAAATTAATAAAATATAATAGAGTAAAAGATATACCCGGCGTTGCCTGGGTTAAAGAGAATAATGAAATTAAAAAATGCCGTTTAGGTTACGCAGGGCTCGACTGCTAGTAGCTGATATACGAACTTTCCGCATTAATAACTCTCCAACTCATGACAGCATGAAACATAGACGTTAATTAAAATGTTAAAAGAAAGTTTTCAACTCATGTATGTATATGAAGTAAACACACGTAATTCAAAAACATGTTTTGTGTAGCTTATTTCATAACCAAAAAAACAGGTACAAATTACAAACAATGAAAGGTCGATTTTGGTGATTCATTTGACAGAGGTAGTAGAGAGCTAATCCGAGGATAAATCAAACCTTGGATCTTGAAAGTTTGCACATGAAACCTGGCTCAGTTAAATTTCTTGTGACTCCAAATGATGTCACTTGTAGTACAACTTTGTATTGTCTAGTTTTGGTTTGGAATAATGGTGAGTTGATGACAACAGTTTCTTCAACGATTCTGGAGGCTGGGGGATTGCGGGGAGGTTGACCTTTCCACCACTGCAGCACAATGCAGATGTCACCCCAGGCCACTTCCGTGATTTACAATTTATGCTCTCAGTTGTCATTCCACCAAGAGAAACTCTAGTGTCATCTCCATAGTGAACTGCTGGATGATAATTCAAAGCTGCTTCATAGAAGTTGCTTCTCTGAGCTGTTGCAACTTTTCTTCGTTCTGCATTGAAGATCCTATTCCTTGTCAGCCGTGCATACTCTGTTCATTACTTCGAAATGCTCTGGCTTTTGTAGTGCACAATCTATTCGTTTCTTGGTATGCTCCCCTTTCTGCAGATGCCTCTCTTTCCCTAGACAGAGACATTCTTTAAACTGATCTTGACATTATAAACAAATTTGACACTTTCCTTCTAGGCATGGTTATGTACAGAAATACACGGGTGCAGAAGATAGTAAACAATGAAAACATTTTGGAATATAAGTAATGTATGTTCCCAGTTTGGAGAAAATGTATTGAAAAATTCCGCCTTTGTAAACTTTTACACACACACAAACGCGCGCGCGCACACACACACACTCATACACACACACACTCACGCACGCACGCACGCACACACACACACACATACACACACACACACACATACACAC
>NC_068989.1:27958339-27960078 GCF_001194135.2 Octopus bimaculoides | reverse complement strand
ACACACACACACACACACACACACATACACACACACACACACACACACACACAAAGAACGGGATTTATATTATAGATGATGAGAATAAATATTTCATTAAAAAATATTTAATCACAAAACATTTTATCATTTAACAAACGCAGAACAGAAAAATAATTAGGTACTGTTTTCCACACTGGAGCTTCAGATTTTATCTGATATTTGAGAATATGCATAATGCAAGTTTTATAAAATATAATTGTTTTCTGACAATTATGCAGCTGTCAAAAGTAGGAGGCATGGAAGACTTACTATTAAGAATTATGCAGCAGGTTTTATGATAACAAATAAATATATCTGATGCCTTCAGTAACTGATATGGGAAAGAATACAAAATAAACTGAATTTACTTCTTGTTGATAGAGAGTAATGTGCAGAATATTCAATAAGGAGGACTATATAGCAATTTTTATCCATTAGTAAAAAGTTACATTCAAACTGAAATATTACATCCAGTCAAGGAAATTAAAGACAATTTGTCCTGCTACAAATGCGGTTGAAACAGTAAGCAAAAACAGAAATAGAACATGCACAAGAAAATTATAAAAGTAAACGATGTTTGAATGAGATTCATAATGTTAAGTTAAAACCGAATCGTTCGTGATAATGACAGTGATTACAAAATAATAAAGAGAAAAAGAAAAAAAGTTGAGCACAATCTCAACTGAAATAATGATATTTTGGCATTTCGCGACTTAGAAATAATTAAAAAAGTGTTTTTGGTCTTTTGTCAATAAATCGTGTGGTATTATTGCCACATACCTATTGTAAGAATGACTGCATTATGTCTGGTCTGTTAGTTCGAAGAAAGAATATAGATTTCCAATTTTGTTGTTCTCAATTTAGCTTACGTCATAACAAAAGGTAAGCAAGAACTATGATCAAAATTTTTCATTAGTAGATGCTATGTGTTCAATTGACCAAGAAAGAAAGAATGTATTTCCGGTTCTCCGGAAGTAACTGAACTGATCGTTAGCTGCAAAACAGGCGGGCACATAGACGTATTTTGAACATACGTCTATAAATGGTTAAATATATTATAATTTTGTTATAATAATAATAATAATAATAATAATAATAATAATAATAATAATAATAATTCTGGATGAAATATCTCAATCGAATAGTTATATCTTTTCGATAGTGTTTTCAAAGACTTACTATAATTATATATATATTTGGGAAACACCATATGTTCAATTTTCCAGCCAAGTCATAATACGATTTCTTTAACTCTCCCTTATTTCCACCCCACCCTTTTATTTGTTTCTCTGTACATATGTGTATGCTATATATTTGCATGGATGCAAATCGAAGGTAGTGCGTTTGTGTAAATGCAACTGCAGAATGATGAAATTTATTGTATAAATATTTATCAGTTCTTAAGCTATTAAATAAACATTCAGCTCTTAATTGATAAAACAAGAGAAATATTTTGTTCATTATTTACATTATTTACATTATTTACATTACTTACATTTGACGCATATTTGTCCTCATCTTGTCTGTTGTTAATACAAAGTTTCGGCTGGTATACCCTCAAGCATTCATCAGCTGTCTTGGGTAAATTTCGAACCTGGGTTCCTAAGGTATTTTTCAATGTTGTTATTATCATTATTATTATTATTATTATTATTATTATTATTATTATTATTATTATTATTATTATTATTATTATTCAGGTCACTGCCTGGAATCGA
>NC_068989.1:27953312-27958329 GCF_001194135.2 Octopus bimaculoides | reverse complement strand
AATAATAATAATAATAATAATAATAATATTTATAATAATAATAGTAATTAGAAGAAGAAGAAGAAGAAGAAGAAGAAGAAGAAGAAGAAGAATAACAACAACAACAACAACAACAACAAGAACAACATCGAAATATGCCTTAGGAACGAGAACCCAGGTTCGAAATTTCCCCAAGACATCTGATGAAGGCCGGAGCGAATATGAGCCGAAACGTTGTGTTAACAACAAACAAGATGAGGACAAATATCTGTCAAATGTAAATAATGTACATAATTCCTCATCTCTTAAATATAGAACTATCAAACATTTTGTTTTTATGCATCCACTACAATCTATCTATCTATCTATCTATCTATCTATCTATCTATCTATCTATCTATCTATCTATCTATCTATCTATCTGTCTTTCTGTCTGCTTTTCTGTTTGTGTATCTATCTATCTATCTATCTATCTATCTATCTATCTATCTATCTATCTATCTATCTATCTATCTATCTATCTATCTACCTATCTATCTTTTTGTCTACGTGTTGGAAAGAAGATTGGTGGTTGGCACGTCTTTCTTTGAAACTAATTTCAGATATATAAGATATTTTTTCTCTTCATTTTCGTTATTTGGGCGATCTTTCTCACTCTCTCTCTTTATCAAACACACACACACACACACACACACACACACACGCACACACACATATGAGAATCTATAAACGATCAAGGCATATCAAATTGGCTTGACAGAATAACGCAAAACAGACAGCTAAGTAATTCATTATTTTAGTACGGAATGCATCGATGAGGGAAGGTACGTGTTAGGTAATCCACAGTTCCAATAGTATCCAAAACTATCCAATGGAAACTGAAGCGTGGTGTAAAAGCATAACATAAACAAAAACAGGCAAATAAGTTATCTGGTATTGCTACAATTATTTCAGTAGGAGTCTTTATTGTGACAAGCGTAATGCAATTAGATACATTATGTAATATGTTATATAACTCCCAACTCAGCAGGCTACCAAAGAAAACAATTGAGCTGTAACTTCTTGGTTAATCAACAAGTGATATTTCTAATCAGAATTACTAAATTTAATAAATTTAAGGTGGTTGAATAAAGTCGCATATACAAAGAAAGGCATTAATATCAAAGGCCAGTAGTGTCAGAACTTATTTGAATACAGCAGATAATAGGCGCAAAGCATGACATTTGACTCTATCAAAACACGTTCAAAGTCAGCTGCCGACGCTGCTCTAAAATCATTATTGTTTAACATTACTTCAAAGTGAACGTTAGTTATTCATTCACTTAATTAATCTTGATAAACTTGTTCAGAAAGTATATTACTGAATGAATAGAATATTAGCATCACTGAATGGAAATCCACCAAGGGATAATAATTTAGTGCAAAACCGCAGATCAGCTAAGTTCTCTGAAATTCTGGAAGATAGGGAAAGTAAAGAAGGATAAAGAGGAAAAGGTAAATTAGATAAATCAAGTAGAGTGAAAGAGGCCCATGCACTAGCATGGACAATTACATAAATATGTACCTTAGAATAATATAATTTGTGTAAATAATGAACCGTGTTATACATTTATAAATCTTTTAATTTATGTTGGTTGAGCAACAAAATATGTAGATATAAGTTGATTAGTTGCAAAGAATATATCAGTTGAAAGGCCAGAGTTTAACTTAGAAAGAAAAACAGAACCGATAAACACGAGAAATAGACGGAAAACGATTTCGTAACGTTTCCCAAGCACAATTGCCACCATATTATTTAGAAAAAATATCAATCAAAACCATACTGTTTCAGTAGCTAAAGCAATACCTAGGAATTTAAAATAATTATGATTAATAAGGGAATGTTGAAAATTGTAAGAGCTATGGAGGCCCTATATGCTATTAAGAGATAAATGATAATAGTAGTAACGCTAATGCTCATACTCATATTGTTAGTGGAACCAATGATATTATGATGAATAGGAAGTATACTAGAACTATTAATAATAATAAAATCAACGGTAGTAACACCTTTAAAACTCTTGATAGTAATGACAATGATGATAGTAATAATAAGAATTCAAGCAGTTAATATATGGGCGATAGCATCACTTCGGTATGGAGCTGGAATCATAAAGTGGCAAAAGTAAGAACTGATGAAAATGAATACGAAGACAAGAAAAATATTGACAGTGCACAGCGCCTTCTACCCTAAGAGTGACACCGATGGGCTGTACTTGTCCAGAGGAAAGGCTAAGGGAAGGACTGTATCGAAGCAGAGGAAAACAGCTTAGGGTGGTATGTAAAAGATACCGTGGAACCATTGTGGGAACATGTGAAGAAGTCCAGCGTCATCAAAACTGATAACAGTTTAAAGAAAGAAAACTTAAAGAAGAAAATAGCACAAAAAAGAAACAACATGGAAAGAGAAAAAATGTACGATCAGTTTGCAAGAGAGACGAACACCAAGAGAGATACGGAAGAGATGCGTGTAGTTTATAATGGTACTGCCTTTATTTGTATTTGCTTCTGCTGCTATTGCTTTGTTGTTGCGTATGTGGGACGGGTTGTGTTTGCGGTGGTGTTGGTCGAAGTAGTGTTTCAGGTGTTTGTGGACGTGAGGGTGACTTAGCGTCTGTTTTGGGTATTTTTAGCTTTGCAGCTTTTGTCTTTTCCTCTCCACTGTATGGATGTGGATTGTTCTTTTTCTGTGGTTTTGTGTCTCTTCCTGTATTTTCTTCGACCCGATCAGACTCGCTACAAATATGTGACAATCGAGTATGACATGATAGTTTGCACCCTGCTTTCGTTAACTGTCTTAGGTACCTATGCAGACACAAGTAGACATAGAAATTCTGTCATTCCTCCCACACCCAAAGAAACGTTGAGGATGTGATAAATTGGGTGATCGTTGCACAGGCATTGAGCTCATCTATTTTCTGCTAAGCAGACTGGAGCAACATGAAAATGATTAACTTGCTCCATATCCCGAGTTAGCCAATCCATCACCTTATATAGTAGGGTACGTGCCTTTGATGCTCACATACATAGACGCATATATATATATATATATATATATATATATATATATATATATAATATATTGATTATTTCTCCTCTTGACGTCTTCCGCTTCCTAAAGTATAAGTTCACAACTTAAGTATCGTTGTACACTCAACGTTGAATTCTCCGCTCTTGACAGTGGCTAGACCATCAACTTCACTGGATCCAGCATTGTATATTGGTTGATGTTTAATTTAGAAACTCTGTTTTACTAGCACCTTCCATAAGTTACAGCATTGTAGCGTGATATTTTCTTGATCATACTTAATCTTTCGTCAAACAACAACTCAGTTTTTTGCTGTCACCCCCCCCACACGCATGCACACTCACATACACACAAATACACAAACACAAACACACGTGTAAAGATAAAACTATTATGATATTACTATAATATATTCCTCATGATATCAAAATAATATAGTGTATCTTGTTATCAATAGTCAATGGCGTAATATCGAGAATAAAAATGCAAAACAACATATATTAATCCCCTCGAGATGCTTTTTTCTCACATTTTATTGAATAATTTGAATTTGTCACCTGAAAACTATCACGGTTAGTTTTTGATGTAAGGGAAGCTTTAGAAAACAATGAATATTGAGAGCAGCAGATGTTTTCATTTAAATGCACTCTTATATAAACTTTTACTTTTTACATAAATATATGTAAGTTTATGTGTTTACACATACACATATACGTTCACATACTCACAGACATATGCGTTTGGGTGTATATGACGAGCTTTACATAACACACAGATGTAATACACGCACACACATACATATACAGTGTACTGTTTCGTTGTTGGTAGAATCAACGAAAACTACCCATTCAAAGAGAGATAAATATCATTTGACAAACAATCTTTCAGGCTCTAAATAAAGATGGCTGATCTCTGAGAAAAAAATGATAAAGGACAAGAAATTACTAGAAAAAGACAGCTTGGAGGGCAGTGATATGAGTCCTGTCCCATTGGTGCGTTAGAAGGGGAATTAACAATGGTGGGTGGGATTCGTCTGATACAGAATAGCTAAAGTTTGCAAGACAGTATGGCAAAATTGGAGCGGGTGGTGTTCTATGGTTTGATAGCAGATATTTGTCCAGATGATGGCATCTTATGAAGCCTTCAGTTCTTGAATTCTGTAGATCAGTTGAATTCTTAGATTTCAATGAGATTTGAGTTCTGTTAGTAAAACAAAACATGTACTTCCTTGACCCATTAACATTGAGGAATGGCGTAGATCGCTCTACGATTCTGTTATCGATGGTTTGTGAGGTAAGCTTAGCATTCAGCCAGCTAGCCTTAATTATTTTAAAACTTTCGCATTACCATTTTGTGCAATCAGCCACTCATTCCTATGGTAAATTCTAAGAATACTGACTGGCGAAAGTTCAGTTTTACGACGCAAAATGGAGTAAGCATTACTGATGAGCATTAACTTCTATGCGAGATTAGCATGCTAATCAAATGCACCTCATTGCAGTGGGGAGGTTATCTCCCCTGTTAGTTCAATAGAATATGTACTTTCTGTGGCTAAAGCGTCCCTAACACTTGGTCACGCGGTATAACAGTTTCATGTTGGTATTTTAGCGACAACAATTACTTGGAAAATATCGCATGGTAAACAGGAAATCGACCGCATAGTGGACAAGAACTCGGTTGTGTGCTTGGGCAGAAGTAGGAAGAGGCAGTAGATGTGGGGGTATATATGTATATATGTACATGTATTTGAAAGTATAGGAGCATCGCTGAAATGCCAACATCAAACTGCTATACCGCGTGACCTTTCTTGAACAACCGCAGACTAACGTCCAGTAGTAAACATTGATTCTCTTCAGTCGAACTCTCATTCATCATTCAGACCCCAATGGCCGAAGACTCGCCACACACCGGAAACTCAGATTACCAAGGAATCAAACTTTCTACTCACTCGTGTATGTATATATGTATATA
>NC_068989.1:27951306-27953302 GCF_001194135.2 Octopus bimaculoides | reverse complement strand
ATATATATATATATTCTTTTTAAACATTTGTCCACTCTCATATATTATTTCATTATTTCTTCATGCCTATCGTGTTCTCTCATCCCGTGTTTTCCACTCTTTTTCGATCAAATCTTCTGCGAGTTATTATAACTTGGGATTCCTTGACGACAATGTAACCTTAATTTAACAAGGGTATCTTCGGCTTGATGAGTAGCTAGTGAAGTATCTCTCGTTGAGTAGTTACTACTTCTGAGGGTCTGCTAGCTAGGAAACATATAGCCTGGATATTAGCTCCTCCATTCCCTAAATCTGTATTTTTATTAGCAAACATTACAAACCCAGTTGCAAACCGTGAACAATGAAATGACTTTCTTCAGCTTATCGAACTTCGATATGGAAAAAATTACTACCATTTATATATGGAAACTTGTGTATGTGTCCCTTTATATAAAACACTTGTAATTCACACAAACTTACTGTTAAAAGAAAATTTGTTGCATTTTCTTTTCATATACGAACTAATAGTAGAATGAATAACTTTCTAAACTTGATGCGTTTCAAATAATATTTATGAGAATTCAGAGACAGAAAACAGAAAAAGGGTTTATCAATTTTTCATTATACGAATAATTTCAATATACGAGGTTGTATCAAAGAGTTCCCGGACTAGATATGTTTAATAAAAAAAATATCTTAGTTACCCTAAGTTTTAACATCATCTTCGGAAGAGTCATCTTGCGCAGTAACACACCGGTTCTAGCATTCCTGCCACTTTTGTAATCAGGGCTGGCAGTCGTTTTCCATAAGCGAGTCGAAGACCTGCGATTTACTCTGAACCTCGACAACGGTGTTAAAAACATTACCTTTGAGCTGCATTTTCATCTTGAGGAAGAGATGGAAGTCTGCAGGTGCTAAATCTGGCGAATAGGGCGGGTGCGCGAGCGATAACATGTTGTTTTGGCAAGAAACTCACGAGTGAGTAGAGTTCGTTGGCAGGGTTCATTGTCATCGTGAAGAATCCAATTCCTCACGCTCTACAGATCGCTGAAACGTTTCAAAATGTCGCAGTAGAACTTTCGATTGACGGTTTGGCTATGGGGGTCGAAATGTTGATGCACAATACCGCGTATATTGAAAAAACGATTAGGGACGTGTTTCCGCTTTTGAAGCGCCTGCGTCACTCGAATCATTGCGTACAATTCATTGCCTTGTTTCTGCACGCTTGTCGAAGCATTCTCAATATCTCTGTCGAAGATTTCCCAAGTTTAAAGCAAAATTTTACATTAGCTCTTTGCTCCAGCTTCCTGTCCATGACAAAAACCGCAGACTACAGCATACACGTGATCACAACAACACAAATTTCACAACTTGCGAAATAAACACAGCAATGTAACACAGCACACTGCCTCATGAAAATCACTGCGCACGCAATCGCGTGCTGCTATCTGTTGGCGCGCTACGAACTAGTCCGGGAACTTTTTAATACTGCCTCGTATTTATAATGTAGCCTATATTATACAAAATTACATATGCAGTCATAGATGAAACATAATTCACACATGCATATAGCAAGCTGCAATTAAAAGATGGTTGTAGATAGGTCGCAACTGACCTAGTAAAAATTCGCTCATTAGGAAAGATTAACACAAGATTAAGTAAAGATTAATAACACAAAACGGAGGAAATATGTTAACAGAGCTTCTTAATATATAGAGTAGAGACAATTACAAATAAGCATATACATACACACATCTATACCGATGCACACACACACACATTTATACAAACATTATCAAACACTCATACACAATGTTTGTGCTTTGCTTGTTTGCCGGTCGACTGCGATTTGATGCACAGGAGATGTCTTTCTCAATTGTATATGTAACGAAAGCAATTTTATTTCATTATTTGCATCATTATATATATATCTCTCTCTCTCTCTCTCTCTCTCTCTCTGTTTCTCTCACCTTCCCTCTCTCTGTATGTATATATATATATATATATATATATATAT
>NC_068989.1:27947397-27951085 GCF_001194135.2 Octopus bimaculoides | reverse complement strand
ATATATATATATATATATATATATATACACACACAAATGTTACGTGAACGGCATATTGAACACAATATATGTTACATGGAATATGTACCTGCACGCGAGTGTGTGTGAAATTGTTAAAGTAAAATTTACTTGCGATAAAAGTTTGCACAACGACTTCTGAGTAAAACCTTTCACTACAGTTCTCCTGCATTGAGCATCTTTGTCTGACACTCACTACCACTCTGTTGTTTTAATTTCTCTATGCCAGCGTAACCGATATGAACCATATTGCATTTTACTATATCTAAAGTAAGATTAGTTATATAGTGAGAAATCACAATGGACTTTCATACACAAAAGAAAAACAGAACAATTAAGTTTCGAGGCTGTTACAGCAAGAAGTACAAACGCTGTTGGATAATTCAGAAAACTTCAAAAAACTTCATTAAGCATTATGTAATTATTAGGGCGAATAAGGGTGTTGCCTGACCAGAATCGTTTATGTTTTAGGAATTGCCTTGTGATACTTCTTCCGACTTGTCTTTCACTCTTTCGGTGACGATAGATTAATAATTTACCGGCACTATTCTTCAATTATAAAACATTTTTAGAGCGAAGAGGAGATTGGATGAATCGATAGAACGTTGCACGTAATAAATTGCAATATATATTCTGGGACCACAGCATACGAGTTCAAATCACCTCTAAATCAACTCATAATTTTCATAATTTTGAGCCCAATAACATGAAGTACTAGTCAAGTACTATGATTGATGTAATCAAATAAACCCTTTCTCAAATTGTTAACCGCATGAGTAACAGTTTAGAAATAATTATGAATAGAAAGGGAAATGTTTGATGTCATAACTGGACTAAATAGATTACAATTTTTAGTTTGCTCGATTATATGTTCCAATGTTGACGGTGCTGTTTCTGCTTTCCTTCTATCCGAGTCAGCCAAAGTGCGCGAAGAAAAAATATAGGACAAGTGTTGGTATGACAAAGAGTAGTCGATTCAAGGTCCCGTCTGACAGATGTACATCTGTCAGACGGGACCTTGATGGATGCTATGAGGCATGAAAGTATACTAGCCCTTATATATTTAATACTCAATATTTCATATATTCAATAAAACATTCAATACTTCATTTCATTTTACTATTTATATTATATATTCCATATTCTATATCCCACATTAATTTTATAAGAATATAAATAAAACATAAAAAAACAGACAGATTTGGAACTCTTTTATATAATATATATATATATATATGCATATGTATATATATATATATATATATATATTGATATGTATATTTACATATATACATGTATATACATATAAAAACATTTATATGTTTATAAATACACACACACACACACATATACAGTGGTTGGACAAAATAATGGAAACACCTTGCATCATAGCATCATAATTTTGTAATATCTAGAAAACCGTCAAAAGCTTGTTTATTATTATGCCTTTTGATTTATTATTAGTGTTGCTAAATATGTTTTGCTGAAATTGCCGTTTCTTTTCAGATATCATCAGAAAAAAGTAATTAAAAATCATTAAAATGACAGATCTATCGGACTTTCAAACAGGTCAAATTGTTGGTGCTCGTATGGTAGGCGCTAGCATAACGAAAACAGCCAAAATGTTTGGTGTATCAAGAAGTACTGACTCGAAAGTAATGACAACCTTTGATAAAGAGGGAAAAGCCTCTTCGTCGAACCAAAAGTCCGGAAGAAATCCAAAACTTTCAGATAGAGACAGTCGGACTCTTATGCGAATTGTTAGAAACGATCACAAAAGCACAGCTTCCAAAATTACTGCAGAGTTTAATCATCACCTCGAGAACCCAGTTTCCACAAAAACTGTTCGCCAGGAATGGCACAAAGGGCTGTAATAAAAAAAACCACTGCTTTCAAAAAACAAACGTTGCAAGCGTTTAGAGTGGAGTAAAACCCTACAGAATTGGTCCATAGAGCAGTGGTAGAATGTTTTCTCGGACGAGTCTTCCTTTACCTTATTTCCAACAACCGACCGAGTATACATGGCAGTTACTACGAAAGAATAGAGACAATAAGTATGTCGTTCAGCTAGTAGTCCCCATGTATGACGTTCATGTATGACAATAAGTATGACGTTCAGCCAGCATGCCCTCTTTTCAACTGTTAATATTTTCAGTTTTGCAAAGGTGGTGTGCTAGCAGAGTCGTTCATGCAACGGCAAAATTAGCCTGCGGCAATTGGTCGGTCTTTACGTTCTGAGTCCAAATTTCGTCGACTTTTTCCTTCAACTTTTTAGTGTCGAAAAATATTAATATACAGTTGGACGCTGGGGTCGATGTAATCAATATATCTCCGCCCCAGAAATAGCTGACCTAGAGCCAAAATTTGAATTGAATATTTTTTCTATTTTGCCTTCTAAATATAAGGTAGTATTACTTTTTGGACACAGTAGTAAGTTAAGTGAGATTTAGCACTTAATTTTCACCGGTCAATAAACATTATAGAGGTTTTCATTATTTTCCGTTTGTCATGCGCTTCTATTACATCTTCTTTGATACATAACAATACAAGGTTCACCGATTTCCTCTACAGGCAATATTTTACATAATCCCAATACGTTTAGAAAATATTTCAACGATTTATGTACAGTTATTTATTATCTTTGTAAACGTTCGCATAAGATTGAAGAAAGATGATATTACAGGTAGATACACAACATTAATTTCTGTGACATCAATACAATTATGTCAACATTGAGTATTGTGTATCATTCATGTATGTCTATTGACATATAATGCCTATCTATCAATACACACACACACACACATACACACACACACACAAACACACACACACATACACTCACACACACACACACACACACACACACACACACACACACACACACACACACACACACACACACACACACACACACACACACACACACACACACACACACACACACACACACAGATATATATATATACACGGAGGCTCACTCAACAACATAGAAATTAAAATCTTGTCCACACATAGAACAGACGCAGCGCTTAGACAAATTACAGAAGCTACACACATAATAGAAGATAAACCTAGCCTAAATAGGAAACTGGAAAGGAACACTAGCACACACCCCAACAAACCACAACATATGACAATAAAATCCCCATAAACTGATAACAATATGAACAAAATATAATACAATGCACAGATAAACAAATGGAATTAAATAATTACATATGTTAACAAAATTAAGTTAAATACAAAAAGAGTAGGTATAAACACATGAACAAATAAATAAAAACGAATTAAATTAAACGATCATTTATAAACAGGGGAAACAGATAATACAGGCACTCCCCATGCACACACATGCACTTACTAAACATAGACAAACATAGACACACATAGAGACACATACGCAAATATAGACACATACAATAGGAATACAAAATACAAAATGGCTGATCGTTTCTAAGGAGGGACACACAAATACGAAAGAAGAAAGCAAAGGACCACTGATGAGGTCACAGAAGTATGACGAAAGAACTCTGGCTGAAATACGATTAATGTAATATAAAGCTGAAGCAAATTAACACCAAATATATAGTGCGTGTGTTGTTATTGGCTAAACTGGCAACATGACCATCCCCAAATACAAATATATATATATATGTATATAAATATA
>NC_068989.1:27945154-27946268 GCF_001194135.2 Octopus bimaculoides | reverse complement strand
ATATATATATATACATATACATATATTCGCACACTTTCTTTCCATACAAGCGGCACAGTTGATTTCAGGCACCGCGACCTGGCTCATCTGAAATTATTCTGAAATGTAGCCTCTAAACTCTCAACATCTCATACACCACCTGAAATATGTGAATATCTCCTAGACCTTATCCTGGTCCGTACCTTGTGGGGCTGCCCTGCACAGCACTAACCACCCTGTCAGTAAATTGTCTTCCAGACAATTGGTCGCTATACTTCACCATCATGATAACTCATTACTTAATAGCTTCTCTGACATAAGCACACATTTTTTACTAGTTTGCCAATTAGGTAAAGTCTTTATGATCTCCCCTAATTGTAGTTCAGTGAGTTTGAATTTGATAAATTCAAACCTGTTTTAAACGGACGATTATAGTAATAGTTATAATTATAGTGTTGATACTGATAATAATATAACAAGTATTACTGCTGTTGCTACTGCTACCACAGCCACCATTCACAACAATAATAATAAATACGATGGTGAGGATGGTAGTAATTAATGCTGGCCATATGAACATTGACTTGATTGAAATGTAAACATTTCTGAAATAGTAACAATAGAATTCAATGAAAACGGGAATGTTGCTTATTACATTCCAAAATATAGCAAAACAATTATTTCTTTAGGTGCAGTCAAAGTCAAGAATTCTTGATGTGCGAACCAAACCTTGAAGTCTAAGCCGCATACTGATTGGTTGAAATACAATTAGAACTTAGTTGGCGCGCTCACCAAACCGTGACGTCTAAGCCACATACTGATTGGTCAAAATACAGTTCATAAGATTCAGCCTGCTGGAGCCCATTGGGAGGTATTTAAAGCATAAACCTAACCATTTCAGCAAAGTTGTCAACTGTGGTGGATGACTGTCTCTGTAGAAAGCCGATAATTGTGTAATGCATGAATGTACTAAAAATTGCAATTGATAGAAAGTGAAAATCAGACTTAGCTGTTATTTGATTAGATAGATAGATAGATAGATAGATAGATAGATACACACTCACAAACATACATGTACATATATATACATGCATTCACACAAACACACACACACACACACACACACACACACACA
>NC_068989.1:27935736-27936347 GCF_001194135.2 Octopus bimaculoides | reverse complement strand
ATATATATATATATATATAAAATGAATCCGTGGAGCTACTTCTTAAGCTTTCTGCAGATAGAAATACACCAGGGTAACTAAAAAGTCTTTTGATCGGTATTGTACTCTACGTAATCTGGAAACGTAATTTGAAGACCATCACCAAACAAATTTGAAAATCAACGGTTGCTTTTAGAGTGTCATATCTTTATAGAGTGATGCATAAGATATGCAGAAATAATGGACTATATACATTTCTATATCTATTAGGGGCTTACAGCTGTTTCAATTATTCATCTGGATACCTTGATGGTTCTATTCCATCAATTAATTGATCGACTGAAAATAGAGGAAACAATTTGCACAATGGTATCTTTCCTCAGAGGTAAAACACACACATACACACACATACACATACACGCACGCAGACACACACACTCGCGCGCACACACACACATGCACACACACATATACGTTTGTTATCAAACACAAAAGCCTGAGATGCAAGTTCAATCCCGGCGACTTTTGAAGTCAGAACATAAAGGCAAGCGAAAAGTCGCTAACTATTTCTTGGTGATATAATGATTCTGTCAGATCGGCGAGTTCATGTGAATGCATGTGTGCGTGTATAT
>NC_068989.1:27932673-27935102 GCF_001194135.2 Octopus bimaculoides | reverse complement strand
ATAAAACAAAGTAAATATCATAAGATAAAGATAATAAAATGACTACACGTGTTTCATAACTAATTTTCAAATAGAAAGGAAATTTAAATCCATTAAAATCAATTGAAATTATCGAAAATAAATTCTATTCAAATATATAACTAATTTTCCTATATGTGATAGTGGATTTTCATCGATGAGTTCTTGAAACTTGGTTATTTTCCCTAAAACTATATATTTTATATATATATATATATCTATAAATATATAAATATATATATACACACATACATAATAGAAATGCACCAAGGTAAAAAAAGTTATTTACGAACATCTGCAGCAAACTACCATTCCTAGACATTCACATCAAAATACACAACTTCACTATCACGAGAGATATAGTTTACAAAAAAAAAAAAAACGAAATATCACAGCAATATTTGAATTTCTACTCTTGTCACCCCTCACATATCAAAAGAAACACCCCATACAGTATGGCAAGTCGCATCTGCATCATAATAATTGACCCATTCCTTGAAACTAATGGAATCTCGGAAGCGATGAAATTTGATAACACACAAAGAAAAGAAGTAAGGAATATACTATTCCATTTATCAATACACACAAACTTGGATACCCAGCAATTTGCACGTTATACAATCAAACGTAGCAATACTCATACAGAGCCCTAAAATGAGAAACCTGATAGATAAAAGTTACTTACGAACTAATAAATGCCAGGAAAAACCTTAAAAAACAACTCACAAGGGCAACATTCACATCAGAGAATGAAACAAAATTCTCCGTAAAGGAATGTGGAGAAAGCAGATGTGGAATGTGCAACAGCAACAACTTCAAATATATAGGCGGGGACACCCACATAAAGTTTATGAGTGGATTGTCGTTCAACGTAAATGCAAATATGAACTGTAAGGCAGAAAATCTCATGTACTGTATTACTTGCTCCAAATGCAAGAAGAATTATATTGGTGATACGAATTATTCCCTTTGCCAACGCGCAAGAGTCCACATTCAGCAAATCCGACAAGAGGAACTACAGAAAATTCTGCTGAGCAAACATGTGGAAATATGTGGGGAAGGAAAATTCAAGATCTGCCCTTTTATAAATGCTTAAGAAACGAACCAAGCTTCTGATAAACAACGGAACTATATTTCATAAAAAAAGTCTTCAACAAAGATTAAAAGGTTGAAAAACCTACATCAGTATACAGGGGTGCTCCATCAGATAAAATGGAATAAATCGATGGTACAACAACGCCATACCAAAATACTATACCCAATCAGCTAACCCAGAAAATATGATTTTTATGATATGATTGGCAAGAAGTAATGCGAATACTAAAATTCCCATGTTTGGTCCCCTCTAAAGATAACCTGTATTAAAACCAATCATTACTCCGACTTCCGTTCCCCCCTTATTCAGATTATATTTATGATTCCTTATGATTTGTAGATTCTGATCCTTTGATTTAGATTGTATATATAATTGTGACTATATTCACTTAAGAAAGGTATATTTATATTGATATTTAGATTTTCCCCCTCCTCGCTTTTTTATACTCAGTTCATATTTATAATTCTTTTAAAGAAATTCAGACCATATTTATAATTGAGAAACACTTTCCTACACTTAAACATGTTTCAGATTGTACTCAAAACCAAAACTATACTTACTTAAAAATCTCTCTTTCAATCCATACACGGATCAAATACACGGCTTAATCAAAAACCTGGAAATTTAATCAAAAGAAAATTTGACGAGATCAATACAACCATTCTCTCTTCTTTAGATTAATGACTACAATAGAATTAAAAAACAAGACCTTGAAATGTAATTAAAATTCTTACCGGAGTAAATCAAAAACAACATATGGTTTTTCAATTAAAAACTTTGACCAATTGAATAAAAAAAAATCCTTTTCTCCCCAGCCACTACATATTGAATCCTAATCAAACAAGTCTGACCACACTGATATAAAAGCCATGCCTCCTTTACCTCTCACACTTTCTCAAACTCTTTTCTTCTTTCTATTCCCTTCCTTCTCAAACACCTCAAAAAGCAAGAATACAATCCCAAAACACACTACTACTTTCTTTTCTCTATCTTCATCATCTCCCACTCTCTCCTCTTCTCTCAATCCTGCACCTTCCTTTCTACTTTGTTCCTCTCTCTTCCCTTCCCACCCCTCTCTCTCTCTCCCTTTCTAAGACATGATAAGTTTCAATTTTATATGAAAAGGCGAAGCAAACATACTGTAAACCATTTTTTTGATAAATCCAATAACGGAAGAAAGCGCTAAACATGTAAATAAAAATATAGTAATCATCCAACTTTCTGACTTCCTTGTTATTCTCAATATACAATATGCAATATACAAACTCTTTACACACACACACACACACACACACACACGCGCACACACACACAC
>NC_068989.1:27929270-27932615 GCF_001194135.2 Octopus bimaculoides | reverse complement strand
ACACACACACACACACACACACACACACACACGCACACACACACACACACACACACATGTATATATACAGCAATGATAAATCTCTGAGCGAGATATAAACAGTAGCAGCACGACATAGTGAAGTATATTTGCCATCTAAATGTAGCTGACCCATATGAGACGATGCTACTGTAGTTTATAGCCCCAATGACATACTGTCTGTGCACTATCAGTATTTGCAAAGGGAAATCATCATTCCCATTTCTAGCCTGACTGGATGCACACGGACCCGGTTTTCTGGGTAGTAACCCGTCATCAGCGCTTGACAATCACCGGCTAGGGATGAGAAGTGATATTTCCAATGCAAATATATACGCTTTTTCCAGTGACAAAAGTTACTGATCTCGAAAAAGGAGAAATAAACAATAATAAAACTCTGAGCGAGATATGAACGTAGTGAAATATATTTGCCGCATAAATGTGGCTTTAAAAATTGTCGCTTCAAATCAGAGAGTATATATTATTACAATATATTATTATGATATATATATACAGTTATTATTATGCTATGAATTTCCATAGTATGTTTCTCTCCATAACTTATAAAGCCTTCAGGTTTGTTTACAAATATTATATGTAGTATTAGACAGTTTCAGTATATATTCATTAAATTTGGCTAAAAGTGATGGGTGAGCGTTTGGCCCAATCGGATGTACAAGGAGTCGTGTAAGCGTTGATTTGTGGGTTCTATTCTAGCTAGGGTTAGCCCATAATTTTTCAGTCATTTGTTTGAATTTTAAAAATTGTCGCTTTAAACCGCAGAACATATAATATTATGATGTATTATTATACAGATATTATCATCCTATGAGTCTTCCATAGTAGGTTTCACTACGTAACTTACAAAGCATTCCTGGTTTGCTTACAAATATTATATGTAGTATATATATATATATATATATATATATATATAACGGAGATGTAAATGCATAGCAAGTGACCTGATCTGAGATCGTGTACTGAAACAAAGACAATTGAAGCGTGGAAGGTGTTTATATATATATATATAT
This sequence comes from Octopus bimaculoides, assembly GCF_001194135.2. Lineage (NCBI taxonomy): Eukaryota > Metazoa > Mollusca > Cephalopoda > Octopoda > Octopodidae > Octopus > Octopus bimaculoides. The sequence continues at coordinate 27,931,566 of NC_068989.1, read as the reverse complement.
ATATATATATATATGTGTGTGTGCGTGTGTGCGTGTGTGTGTGTGTGTGTGTACAGTATCTCACTGAAGTATGGACACCCATCAAAAAGTTCAATAAAATTGGCATTACTCTGATAATATTAAAGGAAATCAAGCGTAATTTATACTGAATAACATATGCTATACATGCAAATATTATGCAAATTTGGAGCATAAAGAATGAACATTTTCAAAAATATGAAAGAAATATTCATTTTCAACCGATACAAAAATATGTACACCCTAAAGGATTATTTGCAATATTCAATATTTGGTGTGATTGCTCTTGCTTTCAGTGGCTGCATTAAGTCTTGTGGGCATAGAGCCGACTAAATTTCCGCATCTAACCAATGAAATCAACCTCCAATCGTCCTGAATGATGCCTTTCCACCATGTTACATTGCAGGATTATTTTCTCCTCAAACGTCTTTTTTCAAAACATCTCACAGATTTTTTATTGGGTTTAAATCAGGTGACATGGCAATACCTTTACCTTTTTGTCTGATAAATACTTAGTCGTTATCTTTGAAGTATGTTTAGGGCCATTATCCTGTTGAAACATGAAATGTCATCCTAGTTGTTTGATGGTTTTCAGCATTGCTTTCTGCAATATGTCACAATAAACCCTTAAATCCATCGTTCTCTTAATAAATGCTATTAAAACAAAAAACGAAAAACAAAACCAAAACACAGCATCTTTGTTTTGTCTTAATAACTGACGAGATGTCGGAGCAGATTTCCGCCCCGACACCCGAAGCTCGGAGTTTTATTATGGCAACCGAATAATTGTCACACACACACACACACGCACACACAAACACACACACACACACACACACACACACACATATATATATATATATATACAAATGGAGTTAAACGCAGGTGTTATTCAAATTCTTTTACTTCCGACATGTTTCGAAGACAACATTGATATTACTCCAAAGGAATAAAATGCTGTAAAACAATGTAATCTTCTCACCAGGGAAAGTAAGAAAGGAACCAAATTCATCAATAAGACATTTTAACAGAATGTGATGGATGTGTATAATGGTGAACAGAACGCAATTAAGTTTTTTTTAACGTCAAAGGTAGCCTATAGAAAGAGAAGGGATAAAGGAAAGAAATAAGCAGTAAACTAAAAAAAGAGAAATATAGAGCAATATGTGAATTAAAATAAAAGCTTAAAACCTTGGAAATAGATATATCTAGTGGAAGTGAAATGTAAGAAGAAAATCAATGTTCAAATTATATAGAATGCTAGATATCACTTATATGAACTAAAGGTATGTTAACATCGATAAGCACGCTCTATAAACGTGTTTACGAGGGGATTCTTAGCGAAGGCGGAGGTATTGTTTTTTAGTCGTGTTTTGTTTGTTTGTTTGTCCGTGGACAAGATATCTCAAGAACCGCTGAATGGATTCGGATGAAACTCTCAGGGACATTTGACCGCGCGACTGGCACGAACTAATTAGAGTTTGGGATCGATCCGGTACTGGACAAGGATTCTGGATTATATATCTTGTCTTTTTACAAATGTTTGAGAGCGGTCGGGATAATTTTTAGAATTCTCGTTTGTGAGAGCAGTCAAGATTATTTCAGATCTTCTCATTTTAAAAATCATCTGGCTAATCGTTGAGAGGATTTTTTTGTATTGCTTTGGCGGAGGTTTGCGCTCTCTGAGTGCTCTTGTTATTATATATATATGTGTGTGTGTGTGTGTGTGTGTGTGTGTGTGTGTGTGTGTGTGTGTGTGTGTGTGTGTGTGTGTGTGTGTGTGTGTGTGTGTGCGTGCGTGCGTGTGTGTGTGCTTGTGTGTATTCTTTTATTTTTTAACTTGTTTCAGACATTTGACACTGTGGCCATGCTGGAGCACCACCACACAGGGTGTTAGTCGGAAAAATCGGTCTCAAGACTTATTCTTTGTAAGCCTAGTATTTATTCTATTGGTTTCTTTTTCCGAACCGATAGGTTACAGGGACATAAACACATTAGCATCGGTTGTTAAACGATGGCGTGGGTGGGGGGCAAATACAGCCACATACACACAAATATCTATCTATCTATCTATCTATCTATCTATCTATATATATATCTATCTATCTATCTATCTATATACATACATACATATACATATACTTATATATATGACGGGCTTCCTCCAGTTTCCGTCTACCAAATCCACTCACAAGGCCATGGTCGGCCTGTGAGTGGATTTGGTAGACATCTTTCTAGCTTTTCTCTTTCTTTTCTTTCCCTAATTTTTGCTACTCAT
>NC_068989.1:27924717-27926622 GCF_001194135.2 Octopus bimaculoides | reverse complement strand
CACACACACACACACACACACACACACACACACGCATTCACAAACACACACATTCACACTATGAAGATACTTAAACCTCTTATAAGAATAGTCTTATCCAAGATACCCTGTTTTAATATCCTATATTTTGAAGAGATATTTCTTCATTAAATATATTGTAAAACATCAAATATTATCTATTAAGTATGAAAATGGAAAGACTCAATGGATATAAATTATTTTATTAATTGTTTAACATTGCCTACAATTGTTTCACTCCGTACCCAACTTAAATTACAAAACATATACAATAAGTTTGCATTTTGAGTAGTCTAGATGTAAGAAATTCAGAGCATGGACATTATAGAGTTTACATTTTGATGAATTGAAATATTCCAACAGACTAAGCAGAAGGAAAGCATGTTTATTATGTACGAGTGTTGGTGTAAAGGAATCTCGACTGCTGTTGTAGGTCATTCACCATCTGTTGGATGTTGTCATAGGAGCCACCGGCTCTACTACGATCGCCTGTTAATTTTCGGGTTCAAGCGGTAGATCAGCAGAGCCTCTCTCATAAGTAAATTGCTGGTGTTATTCTCGTATTTGGCATACAAAGCACATACGTAAGCACGTTACAGTCGAAAATGGGGTACTTCATTAGGATGCAGCACCGTTGTACTGCACGTGACCATCTCGTTATTAGGTGTTCGTGTAGGGACGTCCTGAATGGGGAAACCACATTTTGAATCCTTCCCTGCAGATAGCTTTTGTAGATGGCGGAGGTGGTCTTTTAATTGAAATGAAGAATCTTTAGGAAACAGGCTTACGAAAGATCCCTCTTGCAACGTTTAGCTGGCTTGTGTTCCTGTATGGAGTTAGAGACGGACGTAAAACATCCTTTGGCCGCAAGTGTCTTTAGGAACTGAGTAACATGTTGTCTCAGTTGGTGTTGTCACTGAATTTTTTTGCGTATCCGAGCGATCTCGTTATGTGCGTAGTTCAACTTGGCGTTGATAGGAATGGCCGATTTAGATTGGACGAAGAGATCCCGAGAAGCAGATTTTCTCTAGAACACCGTATCAATTTTCCCCTCATCTGTAAAATTTAGACGAACGTCAAGCAAGGGGAGCGAACCATCATTGTTAGGGTGTTCAATGGTGAAGCTAATATGTTGGTCCATTACATTGAAATTCTCCAGTATAGTGGAGACCTGTTTTGCGGTGGTGCGAGTATGGGAATGTCGTCCACATACCTGACAAAAAAGACACATGCGTGGCAGGTTCTGAGTGCCCCACGCTCAAGCCACTCTAAGTAGGCACTAGCGAGCATGTGTGACTGGCTGGACACCATAGGTAGACCCGAACACTCTTTATAGGTGTTGTTCAAGAAATCGAAGTGTGTGTTAGTGGCTATAACTGATAGTAGCTGGTGGATATTAGATGTACAACGGCGTATTATCAGTAATACTAGTGGCAGTCGCTTTTCAATTGTTGCCAGATGTACGAGTGTTGGTGTAAAAGAATCTCGACTGCTGTTGTAGGTCATTCCCCATTTGTTGGCTACTGTCATAGGAGCCACCGGCTCAGCTCCAATCGACTGTTAATTATCGGATTGAAGCAGTTTATCAGCAGTCTCTTTTATAAGTAAATTGCTGGTGTTATTCTCAGAGGCTAGTATGGAGGCGTCTTTCGTAGTGTTGCCACACCTGGTCAGGTGTTTGCAGAAGAGGGACGGACGCGTTGGTTGTGAGATACTCCTTAATTCGGACATGAAGTGGTCGTATTGTGCCAACGATATAGTCTTTGCCGCATTCAGAACATCATGTTAGAGTCGCGATACCATAATACATCCTTTGTAAATAAGTATATTTCAAAGTTTTGTGCTAAACTAAATATATATATATATATATATATATATATATATATA
>NC_068989.1:27920608-27924707 GCF_001194135.2 Octopus bimaculoides | reverse complement strand
AATATATATATATATATATATATATATATATATATTCAGTTTACAACGTACAATCAATTTCCCATACCAATCGAATCGCTTAACACTACCTTTCTTGTTTTTATAACCGAAAACGCATTTATACACCCATCTCAAGTCTGTCAATAAATATGAAGCACATTTAACTTAAATATCTCTGTAATATCTTCATGTCTGGTAACCAAAGTGTCTTACTGCACTATCTCGCAACATCTGTGGGAAGGCAATATGAAAATGATTTCAGAATCAATTCGTCCTCCTTCATTGATTTTCCTATAATATATCTCAGACGCCGAAACACCATGAAAATTTCTAAATGACATATTTGATCGAAAAATGTAGGTAATTAAATAAACAACAATTTAGATAAAGATACTTAATTACAATTCTTATGCAGTTATAATCACATTTGCAAGCCACATGATGAAACATTGACTACTCACAATGTTCTAGAAATATTTCCATCGAATGTAAATATTTATCGATGTAAATATATCTACTGTAACTACCAGAAGTAAGTAAATGGTGTGAAAATGTCGGGAATCATAACAGATAAGGTTTTTTGTGATATTTATTTTGTTTGAAGACGTGTATAACTAAACAACATTCAATGCATAAAAATTCATCACCAGTGGCTGGTATTTTTTGCATGAATACGTGAATACATAGTCGGAAAGTACCAGTAATTTCGTTTGAAGATTGGAAGTTTGTGGACTCATGCAGGTCCTGTTTCTAACTCTTATTTCGATGCTCGGCTGAAGCGCTTTATGCCTCATTTATGTTCACAATGACTTTGGAGAAAACAAAAGCATCATGTCTAATTAATCTCATGGAATTAATAGTCTGTAAGATTCAGGAATTGAGATTCCACAAGAGACCATAAATATTGCGATCAATTTACATTATTACTGATATTCGAAACTATTTGTATTTCAACAGCCCAGTTGCTAAAAAAAGCCCAGTTTATAATATTGGTTTCAAATTTTGGCAAAAGGCAAGCAATGTCGGGGTAGCGGTTAAATCGATTACGTCGATCCCAACGCTGAACTGATATTTATTTTATTGACCCCAAAAGGATGAAAGGCAAAGTCGACCTCAGTGGTATTTGGACTCAGTACGTAAAGGCGGACGAAATGTCGCTAAGCATTTTGCCCGGCGTGGTAAAGAGTCTGCTAGCTCGTTGCTTTAGCCTAGCTAATAATATTGCTTTCAAATTTTGGCACAGAGCCAGCAATTTCAGGGGAGCGGTAAGTCGATTACATCAACCCCATTGCTACTTATTTTATCGACGCTGAAAAGATGAAATGCAAAGTCGACCGTAGCGGAATTTGAACTCAGAATGTGAAGACGAGCAAAATGTCGCGAAGCACTTCGCCCGGCGTGCTAACGGTTCTGCCAGCACACTGTCTTAGCCCGGCGAATAATATTAATTGCTAGATTATTTGAAGATTTTCTAGTAAAATGTAAGCTTCGTAGAAGACTTTTCTTATTCGAGCTGTGGAAGAATACGGCAAAGAACTATTTATTATGTTAATCCAGAAAGGTATCTAAAATTAAGTAATATATTCTAAACCGTTCCGCATGATCACTGAAATCTAACATTTAAAGCATTGAATTCTTAAATATTAATTCATATATTGATTTTCAACTCAGCGCAACATAATGTTAATTGTGAGTGAAAGAGAAATAGGGGGAGAAGTGGTGAGATACAAGGCTAAGTAGCTCACAATATGGTCACTGTTATTATATGTGGCAGTGTGAAGCCGTGTAATTGAATATTTCAGAGATAGTCGACAAACAATGTCATACAATATATAATATAGTTATAGGCTATTATTTGAAAATCAATCGCTAATATTATATAATAGTATTATTTGTTTATTGTAAATAACAAAATTGTAGAATAGCTCATTTCTAATGCTGCGATACATTTGTCTTGAGAGGTTTTACACGATAGAAAAATGACTTAGTTTTTCTCATGTATTATCAAAATATTACTAAAAGCTCTCTTCTTGCAATAACACACATTAATAAGAGACATAGGCGGACAGATGTAAAAATATTGTCAACAGGAGAAATTTTCGGAATTATCTAGAAGAAATCCAATGCCAGCTATACTCTGAAACTTACTTCATTAATACCTAATCTATTTCCAGAAATATTTTGCAAACATGAATGGGTATCAATTTATTGATGTTTCCGAATTTAAATTTCATTTAAATTATCTTCTTTGTTGCTCGAACATCTGGACGTGTGTTTAGTATTTGATATTCATTGTGAATACATCAACAACTCCTTCGCTAGTTTCTTGCAATTGTCACGGACATAATAATCTGTTTCTCTCGCTGTCATATAACATTACTTGATTCTACCATCTCTGCATGCTTCAGCATAAAATGAATAGAAAATAAAGATTACATTGCAGATATTCCGATAATTCCCTATCTTTAACAGAAATTAGCATTTTAATTCTAGGGATCTGGAATCAAATGCAGTCTTGAATATATTTAGATCAACCCAATCAAAATTGTTAGTGGTATGTATAAAATTAATTAATCTTCGTATTCGTCATTTGAATAATTAAAATTTGATTATTTGATATTTGAAACTTTTGCAATTATTTAACATCTGTAGACAATAATTGTCAGATTTTTCCATTTAAATCAAATGATAAATTGTGTGTCTTAGGATCTTCCTTACGTCAATAGTAATTAATACACGCACGAGTGCACGTGTTTATTATTACTAGTGTAATGACCCTCCCAAGGCACAACAAGATTTGTTTCAACACACGAATTCATATCAAGAATCCGGCAAACCAAATACAAAGCTAAATCAAATGATAAAATTTTAAAATATAAGTCAAAGTCTATAATTTTCGAAACTTTGTTATATCTTATTTCAAAGTTATCCTCTATCAATATTTGCATTATTTCTAAAGTAAATGTAATATAAATACAGTAATTTTAGTGTAATATTGTGTTATCATAATGCCACAGTGTTTGTAGAATTTATTTTATTGCTCAAAGAATAACAACATTAAAACATCCGTTTTAATAAATAGGCATTAACTAAATATTTGAAATGGAATGGAAAAATATCCGGTTGTAATTTCAAATGTTGGATACTGCAATTTGGACTGTACCCAAGGATAATGTGGCCATTGCAAATGTACGAAATAGCCTTGAGTAGAGTAGAAAAGATAGAACAAAGATGCAGTGTGTTTATCAGAAAATGGCTTGGTCTACCGAAACCACTGAATACAACCTCACTATATGGAAAACCCGTGCTGCAACTACCAATAACATCGATCACCGAAGAATATAAAGCAGGAAAGGCGAGGACAGTAATGATTCTAAGGTATTCAAAAGATCAGAGCATCCGAGAAAACCCTCCAAAGGTACGAACAGGGATGAAATGGAATGCGGAAGAGGCAGTAAACAGGGCGATCGAAATACTAAGGCATGCTGATATAGTTGGAGCAATGCAAGAAGCAAGAGCCGGCCTAGGGAAGCGCAATTTCAGGCCATTTTGCAAGAGCAGTATAAAAGAGATGAAAGAGGCAGTGGTACACGAAGTGAGAAAGGAGGAAGAAGAAAAGGGGAATGTATATTTGGTGCAATGTAGTCAACAGGGGCAGTGCCTGAGATGGGAGGAATACGTGGTCAGTCGCAGAATCTCATGGAAGGAAATTTGGGCTTGGGAACAAGCAAGAACATCCTTCCTGATCAAGTCTAACTCCGACGTTCTACCCTCACCGGCGAACTTAGTCCGATGGAACATAAAAACAACCGATGAATGTGGATGCGGAGAGAAAGCGACGGTGAGACACGTTCTGTCAAGCTGCAGACTAGCACTAGAAAGGTATACATGGCGCCATAATCAAGTCCTCGGCGTCATAAGAGCAGCACTCAAGGAGAAGATCGAGGGATACAATAGGGGAGAGTACCCCAAAGTGGAAAAACGCAGGAAAATATACTTCCAGAAGGAGGGAAAAGGATATAAGATCAGGCCTCCAAATAAAATATACGAGATAGACGAAAGATGGAAGGGATACTGGGAGCTGGCCACGGATTTGGGA
>NC_068989.1:27914702-27919625 GCF_001194135.2 Octopus bimaculoides | reverse complement strand
CTTGAGCTAACTGGATCCTAATCCATCAAGGGAAGGTATGTCGGAAGAAAGTAAGTCAACAACGCGGGTTGATGAACCGTAAGACGTGTGGCCAGAACCTCCTGGAAAATAACCATAGCGAGGGACATTCCACAGTAGAATTAGAACAGTCACAAACAGTGAAAGAAGACATGCACCCAACACCAGAGCTGAAGACACCTCCGAAAGGGGGTGGCCCCGCCACGTCAAAACGGTAGAGGAGTAGGGGCCGAAACCGGACGTGGTTCCTCCTGATGATGTCTTGAGCTAACTGGATCCTATAAAGGAGCTGCTGTGGTAGCAGACCACGAAACATGGTTGAAATTACTCCATTTACAAAATCCACAACGGTGTCAAAGTTCTGCGCAGGAAACGTTTTGAACTTTTAGAAAGTATAAAGCTTGGAATATACAAGAGATGTTTGTGTAATTGCCGAGAAAAGTATTGAAAAAGGCATTATGAATACACATCATTATATGTCAATATATTTAAATTTAAATGTAAATACATCATTCTATCTATCTATCTATCTATCTATCTATCTATCTATCTATCTATCTATCCGCTATTATAATTATAATTATTTTTTAAATTCAGGTTTTATATATTTAAGAGATGAAGAATTATGTACATTATTTACATTATTGACATATGGCGGATATTTGTCCTCATCTTGTTTGTTGTTAACTCAACGTTTCGGCTGATATACCCTCCAGCCTTCATCAAGTGTTTGGGGAAATTTGGAACCTGGGTTCTCATTCCTAAGGTATTTTTCGATGTTGTTGTTGTTGTTGTTATTATTATTACTATTATTATTATTATTATTATTATTATTATTATTATTCAGGTCACTGCCTGGAATAGAACTCGGAATCTTGGGGTTAGTAGCCCGCGCTCTTAACCACTACGCCAAATGCCCATGGACATATAGCGTAGTGGTTAAGAGCGATTACGAGTTCGAGTGATTCCGAGTTCGATTCCAGGCAGTGACCTAAATAATAATAACGATAATAATAATAATAATAATAATAATGATAATGATAATAATAATAATAATAATAATAATAATAATAATAATAATAGTAATAATAATAATAATAATAATAATAACAACAACAACAACATCGTTAAATACCTTAGGAATGAGAACCCAGGTTCCAAATTTCCCCAAGACACCTGATGAAGACGGGAGGGTATATCAGCCGAAATGTTGTGTTAACAACAAACAAAATGAGTACAAATATCCGTCGTATGTAAATAATGTACATAATTCCTCATCTCTTAAATATAGAACTGTATCTCAGGTTTTGTTGTAACTCTTGGGGTCTTGCATACGTAGCGGGCTTACCGCCTGCAGCCTACGGTACCGTGCTATCTATTTATTTTCAATTATCTAATACTTTCCTGATAATTCTGGTCATGCCAAGAGGCAAACATTATTATTGTTATTGAGTGAGAGAGCAACGCATGCCATCACAGCAACACCGGGGTACAATTATACGAAGCCCAATATAGCCATCATGACTACCCGTATGATAAAGGTACACCAGACACATGTTTCACAACCACATGTGCGCGATATGATGATTTTATATCAAGATAAACTGAGTAGCCCGGCCCGTTCCAAAGGTCTCTGAATAAGGTTTGTTTAAGGATGTTGAAAGAAACACTCATGCTCCGGGAGGTGAATTATTCAAACACCGAAGAATTCTTCTCAACATGCTCACCCATGTTACAATCACTTCCCGAGGCACACCCAGCGTCCTAAGGTGAGTAAAGGATAAGAGAAGTTACAGTATGACCGAAATCTTCGGAAGGAGACGTGGCACGGGGAGTAGCGAAATATCTTCATGTAATACAAGCCAGATATTTAAAGTGATAATGTTTTTCTAAGGATGTGGCAAGTACTTGTCAGCACACTCTTTTGGATTTCATTGAGATATGGCTCTCCTGCGATGTTATCTAGATGTTTCTGTCACCCCTTTTTTATCATACCTATGGCACCTACAATAAGAGGAACAGTTCTCGCTTTAAGATGCCACATCCTTTGTATTTCAATTTCCAGGTCCTTATATTTACTTAATTTGTCAAATTCCTTTATGGATATTTTTATTAGCGGGAGCACTTACATCTATTAGTCTACAAGTATTTCCTGCCCAGTATTGAATGACTTTGTCTGGTTGTTAGCCTGGATCATTCTGTCGGTGTTTACTAGAATATCTCAGAGGATAGTGACATTTTTACCTTCAACGACTGGCTCGGGATCACGTTCATACCTGTAAGCAGGAGTGCTGATTTTGAAGTGTTTACATATTTCCACTGTAAACACTGTTCTACACTATCGTGGCGATTTTTGTATTCCTTTGGTGTCAGCACAAGTTAGCCCCAGACATGATGGTCTATTGTTTCATCAAATGTGTCGCAGAATCAGCACTTAGAGTCAGGACTGTTTTGAAGCACATCAACTTGGTAGTTTTTGGTAAGCAAGTTTGATCTTCTGCCGCCAATATGAAACCTACAGTCTCTGCTTTCAGTCCCGGACATCTCAGCTACTGATTGGTTGCTGCTTCGTCTACATCAGCATTTCGAAGTTGAAGTATATACTGTTCATACAGAGGCCTCTGGCTCTACCACTTCTCCGATTTGCTTGTTTGATTGAAGTGGTTTCAGGTTCTTCATCTAATTCAGGGTTACTAACAATTTCACTTCCGAATTTACAAGCTTCCTTGACAATAGAATATGATTTTTTGCTGCTTTTATTTTTGCACGGAAGCCGCAGCATCCAGTCCTCTGTATTTGATAAATACTTGTTCATTGCTATTATGGAGGTATTATAACACAGTTCTACCTGCATTATATTCCTCTTCCTTCCCCCATTTCTTCTAGGTAGGTACAGACGATCAACGTCGTCCGCTTTTGTGTGGTGCATGTTCATAGATGCTAGTAGTTTTCCTGTCTTCCTTTCCAGGCGTTGGAACTCTCTATGATTCCAGTTAATGACGTTAAAACTATATTGGACTACTGGAAGTGCGAGAGTGTTCATGGCCTCGATGTGATTTTAGGAGTTTAGTTAAGTTTTTAGTATGAGCCTTACTCTCCCGTAGTAGTCCTTTCTTACTTTTCCTTCATAGTAGCATGTTGTATATAATCGCCTTCGTTTATCTCCCGGTATTTATAACTTTCTTGTGGGTCAAGTTCCTTGATGGTAGCGTTGATATGTAATTCAATGGAAGCTGTTTGTCTAAGCTTGCCTCTTACAAAAGTTGCTTCAGCACACTTATCGAGGCCAATATCCATCCCGAAGTCATTGCTGAAGTCTTTAACAGTTGTTAGGAACCCTGATAGCACTTGGTCATTTCTATCAAACAGCTTCAAATCATCCATATAGAACAGATGGTTCATTATGGTATTATAAACTTTGTACCCGTACCTGGTGGTATTCAATTCGATTGAGATTGCGGTCAGTGCCATGCAAAAGAGTAATGGGGAGAAGGTGTCACCTTGAAAGATGTCTCGTTTGATGTTGATGTTGTTGGATTGGCTCAATCCCTAACTATAGTTTAGACTTGAATTTGTGAGACTTTCTAAGAACACATCTTGGTTCTACTCTTCCTATTGCCTCCCATTTCTGCTCTTCCAGTCTCACTTTCTCATGCTCTATCCAATCAGCTTCAACTTTATAATCTTTTTTGTAGCACCATAACTTCTTCCAGAATCTCCCATTTCCTCAGTCTTAGGTGGTTCCTTTACTTCTATCTTACTTTTGCCAATTTTCCTATAAAACTTTTTACATCCATCTTGAATAGCCTGTTATGTCGATAAAATTTGATTCTAAGCTGTTGTATTTGCTGTTTCAATAGTTCTTTGGTTGCAGGGAGGTTTATAAAATCTTTGATTTTATATTTTTGCTTTATTTTTCTAGCTTGATTCGTCTTAACATTTACTCATCAAGCAAATTCATAGAGAACTGATACATTCGCCCGCAGAGATTCAATCTCTTTTTATATTGCTACTTTCCACTAAGAAGGTCAATTGATATGGTTGATCCTTTTCCGTGTCGTCCTGATACCTTGTTCAGAAGTTACAACTTTAGGACTGGAATAGATGAGGTTATTTAAGCTTGTTAGGTAATTTCCCTTTTTTCTTAAGATCTGTCTGGTGACTATGGCAAAAGAGGTTTTGTTGTGGGTGCGGTTGAAAAGGTCGAAGACAGGTACGTTCCTCTTTGGTCAAGGCCTCATTGACTTTTTCAGGTTCCACCTGAAAAGGAAAGGTAGGCTGGAGAGGGATGTACTGTCACCTAGTAATTCGTTGAAAGGTGGGTCAATGTGGCAAGTATGGCCCGTTTGAATGGGCCTCCTCTAAGTGTGCGCCTGTAGACCGGATGGAAGGGAGAAGAGAGGGTGCATTCCTGAGGAGCCGTTGGTGTTATGGGGCCGAAGTGCGTGAGGTCTCTTTGGTCATCTTACGGTGGAACCCCACCCTGTTGATTTAATCTTTTTGTTAATCGTTGTGTTTATTTGCTGTTTACACGTTTAACCTCACTGTCCCTCGTCTGGGTATCGGCCTCTATGTTTTGTGTTCGGCCCTGGTGGACAATAAACAAAAATGTTATTATTATTATTATTATTATTATTATTATTATTATTATTATTATTATTATTATTATTATTATTATTATTCAGTAGTTTTATTTTTATAACGTGCTTTCACTTCACTAACGAGCGCAGCTCTGTGCGCCTTGGGTATGTGCTGTGGTTTGCTGTGGTGCTCTTATGTTTACTGTATTGAAAGTGTTTTGCGTAGAATGTGTGCAGTACCCAGTAGTGCAATTTTCTGTATGTTATATATATTTGTAAGTCCTGGTGTTTTTGTTATGTATTTGTCTGAATATTTTTTTTATTA
>NC_068989.1:27911161-27914091 GCF_001194135.2 Octopus bimaculoides | reverse complement strand
TTGTTTTATAGCTTTTGTTGTTTCTTCTTCTTCTTCTTCTTCGTATTTGTTAGGTAGATTGATTTCTTGTTTGTATTTGTCAGCTTCCTTAAATACTGAAAACAGTTTTTTGTTTTGCTCGTGTTTTGTGGCTATTTGTATTAGTTTCCCTTGCTTCTGGAGTACGTATTTTTGCAGTCCTATGGTGGTTATTTTATAATAGTTTTCTAGCTGTATAAGACCCCTGCCACCTTCTGTGCGTTGTATATTATTATTATTATTATTATTATTATTATTATTATTATTATTATTATTATTGAAGTTGTTTGTGTTGTTGTGATCTATTGTTTCAGACATTTAGCCCTTGTGGCTAATAAAATAATAAATTATTAGAGACTTTTCATTTTGTTCGTCTTCAGGTTCTGAGATCAAATACCAGTTTGCTTTACATCATTTCGGGGTTGATAGAATATGTAACACTTGAACACTTGTGTCGATGTAATCTGCAGCCCCACTATCCCCAAATTTCAGGCCTTGTGCCTATAGTAGAAAGGATTGTTAGAGACATTTCAGATATGACCCTCCCGTTTTGTTATGGAATTACGTTGCCATTTGCGCAATTGTTGTTTTTAAGACAGTTTCGTTATTTGGAGAAGTTTTTACTGCTATTTCTTGCAGGTAGTTGAACCACTTAAAGATTCTAAAGGCCATTGGAAGGAGATTTACAACTTGTTCATATACTTCTCTATATATTGTATACACATATGTACACAAATACGCAGACACAGATAACACTCACTCTTACTACATACACTCGTACACATATTCACATACTCATACATATATCTGCATATGCGTTAGACATATATCATGACAAAAGAGACGCGATATAAGATTGAGAATAAAGAATTAGAATATAGAATTCTGTCATTAACTGAGATATCTTGCACTAAATATAGTACATATTGTATGTAGATTTAGTAACATTAAAAATATTTTAGTCTACATTATTAAATGAATTACTAGAGTGTTAGCAGTAGAGGTAAACTATAAATCTTTCTTTCTCCATCCTTTATATAAAGTATTATTATAAATTTCTCAAAGTTTACAAGACCACCTCAAGACAGATGTTTCTCTTTTCTCTAACATAAGAAGTGAAACCGCTGTCTCCTTTTAGATAAATAGTAGCCGAGTAGCCATCGTTATAATATCAATATCAGATCTTGCTCAGCACTGTATGAGCTTGTGAGAGAAAGCATATATATATATATATATATATATATATATATATATATATATATATATATATATATATATATACATGTATGTACATACCTTCATCTACATGTACATATAGATCCATATCTGGGTACATGACGTTGCAAAAAAACATGCACAAAAAGATAAACAAGGTACAAAAAATATGCAGGCCACATAGAGAACATATCCTTCATCAGCTGCCACCATTAAAACACTGGCGTTTCGAAATATATATATATATATATATATATAAGACAATATAATGTATGGGTATATTTATTTTTTTTATATATTATTGTTTTATATATTATTTTCTTCATTTTGTACTTTTTTGTACTTCTTTGTAAAAAAACATTTTCATTCTCCTTCTTCTTGATAATTTGCTTCATCGCAATGAAAACCGGTTAGAAAAAATCTTTATTAAATTATGCTCCCAGTTCAGCATTCTGGCTTTTTTTCATTTTCCTATATATATATATATATATATATATATACATATATGTGCGTGGGGTGGGTATGCATGTATGTATCTATGTATATATATATATATGTGTATGTGTGTGTGTGTGTGTGTGTGTGTGTGTGTGTGTGTGTGTATGCATGTATATGAGTTAAATTGAAAATCAAAAATTAAAGTTTAGAAAATAGATATTAAAATACTGCATGCAAACCTTGTTTCAGGTAAGACCCAGGTTGTGTACCTGCAGAGCAGGTTCAGCACTTATGGCTACCCGGCATCATCCGTGTTACATCGCTTCCGTCACTGGATCTATCTCAGGAATTCCTAGGTTCACGTTTGGTATATTTTGAATGATTGTTACGGAAGATGGAGTGTAACTAGAAGCTTTATTTAGGACAACAATCGTTTCGGCTTCCTTTTTGCACCGCTCCCTAGTGGGTGTGGGACGATGTAATGACATCAGATGCAACGCACAGTACAGGGAGCCTCATCAGGTGAGGTAGCATGTTTCAAAATTTGTAAAATTTACATTTCATTTTCGCTCCGAGTTATATGCTAGTAGCGTGTATATATTTTATCAATTTGCCTGTACGGCTGATAATTCGCTTGCCACTCGTGACGGTATTTTAATAATACCATCCCTATATTTATTTATATATATATGTAACTATTTGGACTTTCGGCACATGTCTATTAGCATATCGATGAAAGCACTTCCTTGATGTCATCCCTTACGATATAATTTCCACTGGATCTACGTCAGGAAATCAGCAGTGTTTATTGAGAGTATAGTTGATGAGGAGACGGAAGATGGATTAAGTACGAATCTTTATTCAGGACAATGATTATTTCGACCCATCCCAAAGTTGTTCCTTAAGGGTAAGATACTGAGCGGCTAGTTGTGTTGCTTCTATCAGTACACGCTGTGTCACATCAGGTGCTGGATGTAATAAAGCATATCCCACTAGATATATTGGGTTCTCCATTCTATGTTGTTCTCGCTCGTTGTACGTGGGTACACTGACAGAGGGTAGAATACAACCGTCAAATTATTCTACCTTCTGTCAGTGTACCCAAGATTCGTACTATATCCATCTTCTGTATATAACAGAAGATGGATTTAGTACATGTGTACATAAGTGTGTGTGCGTCTGCGTATATACATATACAGATACATACATACATACATACATACATACATATATATATATATATATATATATATATATAT
>NC_068989.1:27905725-27909090 GCF_001194135.2 Octopus bimaculoides | reverse complement strand
TATAGAGAGAGAGAGAGAGAGAGAGAGAAATGAAGAAAAATGCCTTCGTTTCGCATAGTTTAATATATATATATATATATATATATATATATAATGTATTTAATAATGTTTGTATATCGACTTACCTAACTTGCTTATTTCTTACATTTACTCCTCAGGTTTAAAGCTCTTGAGCACTTACTTTTAAGAAAGTCCTCGACTGTTTTACAAATTTAAATTTGAATTTTGCCGAGGTTAAATTTTTACTCATTTTCACTCATTTTTCATATCTAAATTTTATATTATTGTTTCAAATTTATATATTTTTAAAAATTTATATATTTTTAAGAATTTATATATTTATATTACATTTGATTATATTATATTAATTTATTGTACAATTTTTATTCTTAATATTCTACAAATCAGAGAGTTTTTATATTTGAATGTGTGTCTATTTGTATATTTGAATGTGTGTCTATATGTCTGTTAAAATTGCATGTATGTATGTATTTATGTAGATATTCATGTCATTTTATATGGGTGCGTTTCATATGTTTGCGTTTGCAAGCTTACCAAAGTATCTAACGTTTGTTACATAGTTTAAGAACGCAAACTTTTCTTTTCATTTTTATTCTCTAGCTTATAACAACTAGGTTGTATATTTAAAACGCAAACGGAGAAGTATTATGTGAATGTATATATATGTATGTGGATACCTATATATGCATTTGTATATATTTCTGTTTTGTCTGTATTTGTTTGTATATGTATGTAGGCATGTACCAACGTTTGTATGTTTAGTATATATATATGTATATATAGGTTTTGGGTATGTGTATGTTTTACTAAATGCATACGTAATTTCAGGAAGTTAGTTCTTTGTAAATGTTTTTATTTGAAATGGACACATCGTTTTGATTTATTTAGATTTAATATCTATTATTTTTACCATTAATTAATTTACCCTGGTATACAGATTTCTTCCTTCTATTAAAGTTAATATTTGATTTAAGGTTTTCTTCAATTTTTATATAATTTAAAATCGTAATTGTAATTTCATATAACGGTTATTGAAAAGATCGTTAGTTGAAAGGACCAATGAAACAAAACCATTTTCAAATGTGTATAATTAATTGTACATTTATGCATATAAACGTATCTTCTTCCATTCTAAACCGAAACTGTCCGACGAATGGGAACGTGAAAGTCTGAGTAACAGGTTTTGTGATGCCTTTGCATCTTTATTAATAAAGTATATATAAATGTATATATGTGTGTGTGTGTGTGTGTGTGTTGTGCGTGCGCGTGTGTGTGTATGTGCATGTGTGTGTGCATGTGTGTGTGTGTGTGATTTTTTTGTGTCTGTGTTTGTCCCCAGCACCACTTGACAACCGATGTTAGAGTAATCGATAGAACAAGTATGAAGTTTAAAAATTAAACACTGAATTTGTTCGACGAAACTTCTTCAAGGTGAATTCTTTTGCCGCGCTTTAGATAAATGTTTCCCAACATTAAATAGATTCCATACATATTTTACTAGGCACACTGTGAAGGTACCGTACACAAACTCCAATAACTTAGAACAACACCTACACCGTAGGTAGAAAAAGGAACCAAGCATTGAATAACCAGCCCGCTGGACTCCTAGCCTATGACAGGGGATCTACTTCCGGCTCAACAAATTGGAAGGATAGCAAATATATAGAACAAAATGTCAAGAAAAGCAATAATAACCAGAACGAAAGCATCTGCTGCGGCCACATCGGTATCATAACAAAAATAGAGATATAGCCAGCATGTTAGCGGTGTCAGAAAATGAACTCAACAGAGCCACGTATGCAACTAAATCTAATAAATGCTCATGCAGATAAGAAAACAAAATTTCCATTGAAAAAACTCAGTATGAGTACCAATGCCCTATATAAGTGCACCGTACATACAAGGGGAGGACTGTACGTTTACATTGGTGTAACGGCTGATTAGTTCAAGAACTGATATCGAAACCATGTCGTTAGCTTCCATAAAATAAGCAAGTGGCGCTCGACATCCTTGGCGGATTTTGTGTGGCAACTTAAGAAGGATAAGATTAAATATGATCTCGTTTGGTCCATAGCAAGGCATGCACAACCGTAGAATGTCCTTTCCAGGATATCAGACTGGGCTCTGAGGATTTGTTGTCCGTGCTGTGGACCAATGAGAGACTCATTAACAGGATTTCGGACAGACTATCAAGGTGTTTGCATGCTACTAAATACACTTTAGCACAATACAGTGAGTATGGATTAGAGTAATCGTTAACTAAATTAATAACCACACTTTACCTAAATGTATGGATGAATAACAGCAACCTCTGTATTCTTTTAAATACAATGCCACACTAATTACCAACGCCATTTGGGATAATCCTCGGCAATCGGATACCACTTAAAGTGAGAAAAAAATACTAATTTGAGTCTCTCAATAAGTATCCCTCAACATCGGATGGAAACGCAAAAAAAAAACCTACTCTTATTTACACTGGTGATCCTAACCCTGGAATTGATGCTTTCTACGGGCTGTCGGTTGTTTCATTAGCTGTTCATTCAGAGAATACACATCTACTATGTCAGTATTTATGTCCTTATTCATAACTGTACAACTGCTATAAGTATACCAGCCAGACCCCGTGAACCGTACTACAAAATGTGTAACTCCTCACCAAAAAGAGTCGTATCACTAACCAATAACAAACACTGATTTTATTAGTATCTACTTAATTCTGTGTGGCAGCATATGTGCGCCAAACCACGCGTGTATGTGTGCTTGTATGTGCGTATGCACTTGTACGAGCGAATGTGGATGGACGTTTGTATATCAATATGTAATAACGGTTATGTCAAATACATTTTTCGCTGCCCTACATTGGTGTTTCTTTTTTATCTGATATTGCTTACGGATATTCTATAAATATGAAGCTGTATACCTCAATTTGTCATTTCTATGTACGAAGGCCCAGAAGAAATCTTTCGAAACAGTTTATTTTAAGGTGACACCTCTTGAAATCATCTGAGGAACACATCTACACCGAGGGATACACCTAAACCAGATGTTCAGTATCCTATCTACAAAGGATCGATGCTAGATGCATCCGAACAATTGTAGGGATCAATAAAGGTTCTCCTATCTACCATCTTCTGTCTCTCTCATTAATCAAATAGCCAACGAACACTGAGCCAGTGAATGTGCTTTACCGGCATTCTACCAGGGGTGTACCATACAATTTATACTTATTCATCCACACACATTTATATTTATATCTATATCTATCTATCTATCTATCTATCTATCTATCTATCTATCTATATATATATAAGTGTGTATATATGTATATGTATGTATATATA
>NC_068989.1:27898045-27905341 GCF_001194135.2 Octopus bimaculoides | reverse complement strand
TCTATCTATCTATCTATATATATATAAACACTTCAGCTGTAAAAAAGAGGCAATAACGAATTATTGCATAAACATAAAAGTTGTATTGCTGGCCATAGATTAAATAACCATGAAAGCCAACTACCTACCCCGATATATTTCTGATAATCTTTCTAAAATCATTCAAACGAGCCATATCAAACACAAAACCGCGGTCTGTCTTCTATCATTTTCTTGCATGTGGCAGTCTTCCAGGCAAGCTGAAGGAAGGAATTATATGCTCTATCCATAAAGGAGGAATAAGAGTAGATGCCAAAATATATGCTTCGAAGCCCTACATAATGAGCAGACGACGCTAAATGCAATAATCAAAATACACTGGAGCAGGAAAGAATAACACTCAGTCCGTTCTCTGGGCATTGATATGAATAAAGATGGATCTTTCATGTACATATTACTAAGTTTGGCGATGAAATACAAGCGATTGGCCGGATGTTTTCTTGAGTCTTTCAGAACAAGAGAGAAGGAAACACGATGGTTTTCTGGGAGACATTTTTCCTAAGTCGTTCAAGCACCTAGTGTAAAATTAATAGGGGAACTCAAAGCAGCCTAACGAAGTTACACACAGAAGATTATGTCAATACACCTGTCAGGAACGGAGGTGGGAAATATGCCGTAATATACATCTGGAAGATACTGGAATGACCTGTCCAAAACTTTGGTATTGAAAATTACAAAATACGAGAACTAGTCTCCATTGCTTTCAAAATACAGGACCAGATACGACAATACCTTGAGATTCATGAACCCACGGCCCGTCAGTATATTTTCCCGAAAGATTTAGGGCGGATATAAACGTTTTCAAAACCGAAATGGATCTCCTACTGTCCTGGATAAGCCAACTTCATCGTCGGAAGCACAAATCAGGGTAGCAATATTCAACATCCTTGTTCATAACTATAGAATGAAGATTAGTGAAACTGTAGCGCAACCAACGGTGGGACACCAGCATGGCCACAACACTCGAGCTGAAACTGGAAAAATGATATATATACACGTGTGTGTGTGTGTGTGTGTGTGTGTGTGTGTGTGTGTGTGTGTGTGTGTGTGTGTGTGTGTGTGCGTGTGCGTGTGTAATCACTAACAATTTATTTTAATTGAATATAATCTCAATATTGTAGGTAGCAGAAAGAAATCGAAAGCCTAATTAATTTTGCATCATTCCCTCAAATCTACACATAAAATTCTTATTGATTCCAACAAATATTGTAAATATCTCTTAACATTGAATTTACCTTTCCACTTCTCATTGAAACATTAGTAAACATACCGTTAGACGTTTTGTACATACATTTATTGACTTACACGTATATTTTTCTCGTACATTTTATCTTCTTTTAGATTTTAATATTCAAGTGCCTAAGGTAAACCCAGCAAACTCGCTTAATTAGTTTACATATACACACGCTCTCTTACTCTCTCTGTCTGTCTGCCTATCGCTCTCTCTCTCTCTCTCTCTCTCTCTCTCTCTCTCTCTCTCACACACACACACACGCACAAACACACACATACACAAACACACGTGCATACGATAATGTGGATAGATTGAAATATCACTAGTGAGGTGGATATAACTGACTAAGAACTTGAATGCAATGTCGAAGTAAAAGAAGAAAAGAACTACAAATACGAGCAGATGCACACATGAACACACATAGGTATACATATAAATATATCTATACATGTATATGCGTGTGCATATATGTGTATGTGTATGGAGGCATATATATATATATATATATATATATATATAGATAGATATATATATATATGTGTTGTGTGCGTGTGTGTGTGTATATATATAAATACATACCTATGTGTTTATGTATGTATGTATCTATCTATCTATTTACCTCTCCCTCCTTCCTTTCCCCCTTCTCTCTCTTTCTCTCTTTCTCTCTCTCTCTCTCTCTCTCTCTCTTTATACACATATATATATATATATATATATATATATATATATATAGATAGATATGCCAGTGTGTTTGTGCAAAGCAATATTCATTTGTTGGGACAAGTTAAACGGAAATCTCCACAGTCATACATATTTTGAAATTATAATGAACAGTAACTGTCTGATAACATAATTATTTTCTTGTTAATTACAATATATTTTATCAAAAGCTTGAGAATTATTTCACTCTCTTCCTACATGTGCCGAATTTACAAACCACCAGGATTCATATATGTTGTTCGTTCAATATATATATATATGTGTGTGTGTGTGTGTGTGTGTTTGTGTATGTATGTGTGTGTGTGTGTGTTTGTATATGTATGTGTGTGTGTGTGTTAAACCGAATGAGATAACAAATCCAAGGCCGTGTGGAGTTTTAAGGGCATTTATAATGAAATAGTCTTACAGCTGTTTCTGGGATATAGCAGTTCATATCTAGTCATTTCAAAGCATGGAGCTGTGGTATCAGTGTCGTTCGTTCGAAAGGGTTTTGTGGTGTGAATGAAAATTTGAGAATGTATTGGCTTTATCTATGGATAGATGGAGGGAGAAGAGATGTGTATGATTAGAAAGAGGAGAAGGTCAAATCTAAATCAGGAAGAGACAATGAAAGGAGAATAAAAAGAAAAAGCAAAAAAGAAAAAGGGGAGAGAGACAGAATCTAAGAGTGAAAAAAGCGAGAGAGACAAAAGCAAAGAGTGAAAAAAATGAAGAAATGGTGAAGGAAGTGAGAGAAGTGTTAGTTAGTGGTCAAACTAATGTGAGGGAGGATGGGAGAGTTGTGGGGAAAGGAGAGGAAGAGATGAGAAGGTAAGGAGTAAAATAATTTGAGATATGTGAGCAGGGGTGTTATGACAGAGCTGCATTAATGGATGGGTAGAGAAAATGTAGAGAAAAAGTAAGGATGGAGCGATACAGAAGTGAGTAGTAGTTTTGGTAGTAAAATTTGAGGTAGAGGGAAGAATACAAGGATGCCAAATTATTATAAATAAACGTGTGTGATAGGTTAGTGATAGGTAGGAAAAAAACGAAAGAATGTATATTTGCGAATACGTATACATATATACGCACACATACATATATATATATATATATATAGACATATACATACGCCTGTACATACACACGCGTATATACACATGCATGCTCACGCGCATTCATAGATGTGATCTATATGCATATGCGTGCGCATACATGTACATATACATGCACACAACGTACGTGCGCGCAACTGCACACATTTTCAGTCACGCGCATCCTGGTATACAGGTACTTACGTATACATATATACACATATACACACTCATTTATATATATTTGTATATATAAATGCACGCACACATACATACGCACGTACACACATATATATATATGTATACACGCACACATACATATACACATACACACATATATGTATTTACATATACTCACATACAAATACATACATACATAAAATACCTGTACACACATTTTTATACACACGTTTGTATGTACCCGCTTGTATGTTCATATATGCATTATTCAATAATTGTGATTCTTAAAGTAAGATGGGGGAGTTAAAGATTAAAATTTAAGATGGAGATAGGTAGGGTTGTTGGGGATAGTAGAGGTGTTGTGGGTATATACTGTGTGGTTATTTAGGTTGCATTTAGATTTGTGGTAAAATTTGAAGGTATGAAAATACGGTGGTTGCATGTGCTTAGGGCCTCATTATATTTGTTTAGTAGTGTTGAGGAGTTGTGTTTTGATATGTGGAATGCCTGTTTAAGGCATAGCTTACAGGGTAAGCGTTAACCTTGATATGGAAGCCCTGAATCTATTATGGATCATGACAGAGTGTAGGGAATATTTCTATTTTCGAGATGATATATGTGACTGGCGAGTGTTGTGGATTTACTGTGTTTCTCGTATCTAAAAAGAATGAGATGAGCGGCATATCACTGTTTAAAATTTATGGTTGATCATATATATGTGGCTGTAGAATTGTGTAATATGTTGAGGACGGTGCATTTATAAATTACATTAGTTCTTCTACAATGGGACCCAGGACGGCAGTTAAAAGTGGGTGTATTTTGGGGATTATTATCAGGAATGGAGGAGGTAATACCGTCAGAGGAGAGGTTAGAGAAGGGGTTAAAAAGGTCTAAGTTATTAGTAGTATTGTTATTATAACTATTATTGTTATTATTGCTATCATTGTTGTTAATTATTCTATTTGTAAGGGTGGTGGCAGTTCTCGTAGTATTCCGGGTAGTGCTAGTATGTTGGGCCGGGTTATGGATGTGATCTAACGTATGGGGTTCAATGCTGGAGCTGTATACATGTTGGGCGCTCGTGTATTCACAGTTGTTATGGTGTGAGTTTTGATAGAAGAGAGAACGTTTTTGTTTATTAGAGGCTGCTAGATTCGAAGTTGGGTGGGGTGGAATAGTATAGCTTCAGGGTGGATCTATTAAAGATAGAATAATATTTATAGTATAGCTTCAGGTTGGACCTATTTAAGATAGAATAATATTTATGTTGTCGACGGAATAATATTTATGTTGTCAGATTCGAATAGTGGAATAAATATGAATATAAATGGAATTAAAGATGGAAAGAAAAATGTTGGGAATAAGGATAAAAAAAATTAACATATATTCCATCTGCATAATTACCAAGAATGGTAACAATTACACTAAACCTAACAATAAGCATTTTAAAGGTCGGATTTTATTGTATAATCCGGTGTTCTGATTACATGTTTCGTCTAAATTTGCTAAGGAAATAAACATTTCCCTAAATCCAGTAGATATTATAAATTTTTTACTAGGCATATGGTGAAACTGTCCTGTGTAACATCAAATAGGCTGGAATACCATATTCATAAATTTAACAATTGCAAGCTGAATCAAGCAATTGCGAGTTATGAAAATATCATCCAAGATAGCGTGGATCCATGAAATAGGGAGAACCAGAACGTAGGAAACCATAGTTATAGTAAGTCAAATGATCCTCATATGTATAGAAATATCAACTTTAACATTGGTAATATAAGTAACTATGGGAATGTTGTAAGAACTAATAATAATATTATTTTGTTAAGGTCATTTCTATAGAAATTATAGCCAGCACTGATATTTTACAACAACGTTTCGAATCGAGACGTCAGATTGAAACGTTGTAGCAAAAAAATCATTGCTGGCTATACTTTCTGTAGAAATAACCTTACCAAAATAATGTAATAAACACTGCTAACGCAGTAGGACGTGGTGTTGACTTATAAAAACATTTAATATATTTTATAATATATTATGGTTGCATAACGAAACACCATGTACCTACAAGTCATTAACTAATAATAAGGTTGATAACAAAAGCAATGAGAATAATGAATATAAAAATACCAACAATAACAAGAACACAACAATATCAATGTTAAATAAATGTGTATGTATGTATAAGGATGCGTGTAAGTAAACATTCTTGATTTAACAGCCTCTCATAATGACTTGTAAAGTGACCAAACCCTGGGTCAGTAACGTTATACAGCCAAAATTAAGTCTCTAAGCAGACAGGTTTAGGTCTCCTGCTGTGCTAAAGAACTGACCATATTCCAAGGATTTCCTTTGAAATGGAACGGTAACAGACATAGGAGACCAGCAATCGTTCACATTTATTATCTTAGTATGTTAATCTATTTTCCTAAAAGTTGGGAAAAGTCTGTGGTTAAGAATTAATTGAATGAGCAGTTTCTCTATTAAATTTTTTTCCATCAATTTGTTTGGTATTTTTCTGATTTGTATTTATTTTTCTGTGTTGATCTTTGTCAACAGAAACATAAAAATAACCTACTGGTGTGGGTTTAAAACAAAAAGAACCTTAAGATGATCTAGCAGTGCTTTTGAACCTGCTCACCTGAAGACGTGCATATATATACAGCTATTGCTTGACCATATTAATGTAAGCACGTGTACAGCATATATATATATAAATATATAGTCACAATGAGGATGTTTAAACCTCTTATAGAGATATTTTTATCTAAGTTACACTGGTTAAATATATTGTATTTTGAAGAGATGTTTCTTCAATGAATGTATTATACAAAGTACCGTAAAATATCAAATATTATTATCGAGTTTGAAAACAGAGTCCTAATGGATACAAATTAATTTATTAATTGACATATTCACCAAAATTGTTTCATTTTACGGCCAAAATTAAAGCTACAAGACATATATAATGTATAATTTTGCATATTTAAATTCATTGGATGGAAAAATCATTAGGTTGCACAAGGGACAATACAAGGATTACATTACAATCCGTTGGAATATTCAGAATATTTTAAAATGCGAAATTATATATTTAGGTGTTTTGTAGTTTTAATTTTGGTTTTGAAATGAAACAATTGGAGGTGAATATGTTAATTAATGAATTAATTTGTATCTATTAGATCTCCCTGTTTTCAAACTCGATAATATATACGTGGGGGCGAATGGTTCAGTGGTTAGGGAGTCAGGCTCACATTCATAAGGTAGTGAGTTCAATCTCCGCACCGGGCTGTGAGTTGTGTTCTTGAGCAAGACACTTTATTTCGCGTTGCTCCAGTTCAATCATCTGTAGAAATGAGTTGCGACGTTACTCACTAGCGCCAAGCTATATCGGCCTTTGTCTTTCCTTCAGATAACATTGGTGGCATGGTGAGGGGAGGCTGGTATGTATAGGTGAGTGCTGATCTTCTATAAAAAAAATTGTTCTGATGTGACTTGTAGGGGAACTTTCTGGGTGCAATCTCATGGTCATTCATAACCGAAGCGTGTCTTTATCCCGTTCCATTATACGTTTATGAATTCGTATTGCAAGATTCCTGATGTGAAACCGTGTGTTGAAACATACTGTTAAATTTCGTGATGGTCATTTTTTTGTCCAGATAAACACACACACTATATATTCGTTCTTCACTCGTTTATTACTGTTCTTGCTTTGACTGATGCCTATGGTCCAGAAATCTTTCCTCTGTTATACCCTTCCTCTGCTTATCTCACACAAGGCAGATAAGTATACACATCACAGAAGGAGAGACTTAATGTAGCAGGAGGATACAGGCTGACGGAAAAGGTCGCCGAAGAGGGCACAGATATGTGACGCAAGGTTTCCGGTCAATGGATATTAGTTAAAATAAGAACAGTAATTAGCGAGCGAAGATATATAGTGCGTGTGTTCATTTTTATTTGGCAATAGATAAAAAAACAAAATAATGACCATCCCGAAATATAACAATATATATATACATATATATATATATATATATATATATA
>NC_068989.1:27891867-27897570 GCF_001194135.2 Octopus bimaculoides | reverse complement strand
ATATATATATATATATATATATATATATATACGACGAGATTCTTTCAGTTTCCGTCTACCAAATCCACACAGAAGCCTTTGGTCGACCCGAGGCTATAGTAGAAACGCTTGTCCAAGGTACCACACAGTGGGGCTGAACCTAGAAGCATGTCGTTTGGAAGCAAGTTTCTTACCGCACAGCCACTCCTGCACCTATATATACATGTATGCATATATAAATATACATAAATATACGTAAATGTGTATGTGTGTACACTTATTCCATCAATCACCATCCATCTCTCTCTCTCTCTCTCTCTCTCTCTCTCTCTCTCTCTCTCTCTCCCCGTGTGTGTTCTATAGTACTAGTTTTGTTCTTAATTCTCTCCATCAACTATCTGTAAGGCTCATGATTACTATGTATAAAGATTTGATCCAAATGTAAATTTTGTATTTTTCTATACCCTGTCTCAAGAATTTGTTTTGGGTTTATATCTTCTATGATTCTATTACATGTACGAATTTGTATCTCATATTTGTAAATCGATACACTTCTGCACCTATTTTAATTCTATCGTATTTTTTGAAAGTCGCTGTTTGGAATATTTCAAATATTTGTCTTCTCAGTTATAAAAGACCAGTTGGCAAAATTGGGAAACAACCATCAAAAATACTTATCGAGGAAGAGATTTATTCGCACTGCTCCTAGCTACTATGATGTATTATAACAAAGTGTAATAAATTAAAACCGTAATGCAACGGAAACCATAACCCATACATAACTGCAAAAATTTAAAATGTAAGAGAATCCATCTTATAGTTTTGAGCTAACACAATATTCAGACTTTTAATTTTATAAAAAACTCTCTACTACAAGGAACAAATACATGTTCGAACAAGGTGGAGATAACTATAAAAATAACCCTCGAATCTAACAGCTTCAGTTACCAACAAAACTAACAACACCAATAAGATAGAAATGTAGGTGTACCTAATGCTTTATCAAGCTTAACTTGCCTATTTCCAATATCCTGAGAGTTATACGTCGCCCTAGTCAGTTCATCGAACAAAACGGCGACGGTCAGAATGAAAATACATTTAAGAATAACTTCTGAATAAATGAATTTAATCATTATATTGACCACTTTTTCTCTCGCCTGTAAATCTTAACACGCTTACATATACAAACAAAGGTATATGTATGCATATATGTATGTATACACATACATACACACACATGCACACACAGCCTACACACGCACACAAACATTGTGTATATATATATATATATATGTGTGTGTGTGTGTGTATGTGTATACATATGCATTATGTGTGCATTTTACTATTTATTGCACGCATATGAAATATTAGTAACTGGATTCCATAAATTTCATACAGTGTTTTCTCCTTTGATTATCCTTTTTGAAACTACATATAAAATTACGAAATTTATTATTAGAATGCACTTGAGGTAAAACGAGAGATGATACGATATTTATAGTTTTTTTTCCGCGCTACACTTTCCGACTATAGTGGGAATAATGTGCCCTTGGTGATAGATACAGAAACACTCGTTCATGAGTCAGTGATTACGTTGCTTAGAATAGTGAATTGAATTCTATCTTCTCATAACAGCTATTTGTTTATAAGGAAACGATGCTGTAATGATGCAAGTGGTGGTTAAAACCATTGATTCTTTTGTCTGCAGTCCAGAACTCTATTGATTCGATTAGCTGTGTCTCTGGTAATCTGTTTAGTTCAACTTACTTCTAAATAAAACCACTGAATGATAATTACTCAGTTCACAATTCACGTTTGTTCTTTCACAATAGCAGAATATTTGAAATGCTTAAGTGATAAAGTTATATTCTACCGAATAGTCTGTAATATTTAAATGACCATTTTTCTAAAGATATAATATTAATGTTAGTTAGAGTTTACATTAAGTTCTTTGAAATGTCAATATCGAAAGGAAACTTTATAAATAAATATATTTAAACATTCGAAAAACATATCTTTCTAGGAGTTTTGGTAAATATAAAACGAACTTCGATGCTTTGAAGAAAGGATATTTACTTAAGAAATAAAAACGAATAACAGATAATTATAATTTAATATGAAATAACACTGAATTTTTTCTCTTTAATAACTTTACGGCAAGTGATAATATTATTTCAACTTTTAATAAAATGTTTTCGGCTTTCAACGAGACAGATTTTTGCAAGAAATCGGCCATTATTTGTTTATTATGTCTTTCGTAATAAACTATATTATAGTTCATGTAGCATGAACGAACAGACACAGATATTTTAATTTAAGTACGGCTTGGTAAAATGCGACGAAGAATCAAAGTTTATTTAAACAGTTCTTCCATCATCGATCTTCAATTGGCTCAGTTAAAAACAAAACAAGCACCACTGTGAACAAAAGTTAGAAGAAATTATATTTTCTCATCCTCCACGCCTCCGTATATTACATAACTCAGCTCTTTTGGATATAATTCAGTTAGATTATCTTCTACATTAAGGATGAAAGCAAACATAACAGCAGCAAATGTACATATAAATATATAAATTGACGGAAATATTTCTTTCTAATAAAACCAATAAATAAGGAGACGGTACGCTTTGGTTTAAAGGAGATATTTAATAAATGGTTAAACATTTTCGTCGCAGCATACAGAATATAAATTGAATGTACAGTATCGAGACGATTGACTGAGAACATAGGAAACAAGTTTATAATTTAACATTCAGCATAACGCTTTATAAATATCATATTTAAAACATCGATTCTTCATTCTGAAACGTGCTGGCTTATCAAAAAATAATACAATTCAGCTCAAAATTGATGAAAAAATTCTTAAATACTAAGCAGTTAGTAGATTTTATTTTGAGAATGAGGAAGTTATTAAACTGATATTTCTTTCGAAGTGTCACAAGAGGATTTTTGTCTGCGAGGTTTATATTAAACTAATACAGCACACCGTATTGATTTTTAACTTTAATACAGGCACAAATTATTAAGGAAGAGGTATAATTGTAAAGATCAAACTGATCAAGTTAATGTTATTTATCGTTTCCACCTCAGGAAATGTGAATGGCAATGATGCCAACTGCAGGAGAATTTGAATTCAGAGCATAAATCTACGTAACCGAATAAGATATAATATCTCTCACGGTTTGTATGGAAAATATAATAATTTAATTCAGGTTTGATTACGAGAAATTTTACTAAACTCGACGGTGACGATAAAAGATTAAATTTCAGATGATCACCGTACTTTCAAAATTTCTTGCGGGGAACAGAAGTAGCTGTGTATTGCACGTTCTAAAATTGTGGAAAAAACTGAATTCTTCAGTGTAACCCAATAAATATACCCCAGTCATAGAGTATACCACGTACTTACTACTGGAAAATTAAGTCCATATCGTAACTATTTAGAAATAGATGAACTGGGCATCAGTGGCAATAGTCTTTGACTTAGCCACTTAAAAATCACTCTGCTGTTCCATATACACATCTCACTAAAGATTTGGAAGCGATAGGTAATAGAGAACAGCCATCTTCATATATTTCATAGCTGTATGGTACGGCTTTCCTGACACCGAATAAGAAAAAATGCTACTTAGATAGTTGGCAAATATCCAACCCTTAAATGGCTTGAACCACCAACTCATAATCGAGATATTTCTTCTTTCTACTTGTTCAGTTGCCTTTAGAATTGTCTCTGAGCTTCCGAATTAGATATCTGTATACCCCTGACACACAAGCTCACTCATTCCATCCATGTCGTCTCTCACCTTATCAGCGTTTTACTGTCAATATCTTGTACTGAATACCTCACCGAAGCTTTCTTCTAACAGTAGGGCACCTTTGGAATTCTCTCTACGTTTGTTCAAGACATTGCTACAGAAACTGCTTCAGTCTCACCAATCTTGAAAGAACTCTTGTATTCATGGACACAGTACCTTCTTTCCCCCATTATCTTATAAAAATCAGTGAAATAGAAACACATGCAGTTATAAATCGAAGCACTATCCAAACACCATCGAAACATCTGAAATATTTAGTTGATTTCGAGATCGAATGAAACTAATTACAAGTTACTGAAAGTTCAGATTTGAAATCAGTCCACATTTGATGATGCTTGCCACCTTCCAAATCATTTGCCTATTCATTAGGAAACGAGAATTGGCACTTCTACTTGGTTGATAGCGAAACTAGGAGAAACATTTATTTTGTGATATTGACAAAATCGTATTCTTATGGGGGTAAGAGTCTGTGCTCGTCCGCCTCTCAGTCTACTAGAAATAGGAACAAAATGTTCCTCAATTGAAAATATGTCATCATTATTGAGAAAGCACTAATTCTTCGAGGCAGTTCTAAACATACAAAAAGACGTGTCTGTCGCGACTGCAATACATTTGATCACACACCTGCAGATTTAAGACCAACCAGCGGTTAAATCTAGATCAATATCAACGGTTGAATATATTCCAAGCTGCTAAAATTCTTTCTTTCAGCCCATTATTTGAATACGTTTATTTTACAATTAAGCGTAGGAAAAATATTTTCTTTTTCTCAAGTGAACTCTTTGAGGACTTAGACAAGAAGAGACAGCACCATCTGGCCCATGGATGCCTTTAGCGTAAAACACTGTGATACAAATATAAGGGTCAAGTCTCCCATTTAGGATTACTTACCTCCACATTTCCCTAGTTTCCCTGGTCTCGGAGGCCCTATAATGAGTCATAGACATTACCTTCCTCTTAAGTATGCGACAAAAATACAACACTTATTATACTGTTAGAAAATGTGTTTACTTGAAGAAAGATTAACCCTGATCATATTTTCGCAAGACCTCTCACCGCTAAAAATTATGTAACAAATTATCACACAGTTCAATGAGAGACACAACTATATAATTAATGCTATCTACATATGACATATTGTTACAAAATAATTTTTAATATTCATTCCAGGTGAGGATAGGCATAGTCGATGAAATTGGCTGATATTTAATCTTTTTAAACCTGAAAGTTTAAATACCAAGCAGGATGAGCTGAGAAAATATAAATAGTTAGAGAAATACAGTGACGCCTAAACACGTCTCTCTGTTGATTCTACCAACTCACCCCACACTGTCATTTCACTAACTTCAATAATTGCCATTTGATATTAATATTTATAAGTAACTCTTAAATTAAGTCTTCTTCCTTGGATTCTGTTATAGAATTTATAAGACTTCAGATGATACAAGCCGATAAATGGAACACTGATACTATAATTAGAACAACTACTAAATTTACTTATTGTATGCAGTGATGAAAAGGGTGATGTCTTCAGTGGTTCAATTTTATTAACGATGAAATGTGTCTCAGCTAATTATACTATCATTAAACATTTACATAATATCTCATCATTTTTCAGGGAGCTTGGTGATAGATTTCTGTAGCATATGAAGGTAGTGTTAACGCAAAAATATTAATGTTGTTTATGCAATGCATATTTTTAGATAGCAAAATCAAAGTGAAGATGATTGCACAGGCACAAAGAGTAGCACAGACAGTTTAGAATAACATCAACCATATACATACATGCACATACATACATGCACATACATACATACATACATACATGCATACATACATACATACATGCATACATTAATGCATATATGTATGTTTATATGAATATATATATATATATATATATATATAT
>NC_068989.1:27890152-27891793 GCF_001194135.2 Octopus bimaculoides | reverse complement strand
ATATATATATATATATATATATATATATATATATATATATATATAATTTATGTAAATATATATATATATATATAAACGTGTATATATAAATGCATGTATTTATATATATATATATGTATATATGTATATGTATAAATAAGCATGTACATAAGCTTATTAATGTATGAATACATACTCACACATGCATGTATACAGTTTGTGCCATTAAAATATGAATCTATAAAATTTATTAATAAAGTGTGGTATTAAGCGATCTATTTTCGTAAATAATAAATTTCAGTTTCGCATAATACACATTTTTAATGAAGCAATTTCAAATAATGAAATATGAACTTATGATTCGTTGTGGTATATTGCAGCAAAAATTACATAAGAAAAAAAGGCATGTACAAGGCATATATAAAAACATATCCATCCATCCATCTATCGAGTAATCGATCAATCGATCGATCCATCCATCGATCCAACCATCCGTCCGTCCGCCGCTGTGGCAGTGTTGAGTCCGCAGCAATCTCTCAACTGGAAGTTGCGGAATATGTCCTCTACCACCTTGGTCTTGACATGTAGTCTCTGTAGGTTGAAGAGTTTTCAATCAGCTCTGAATCTGATGCTTGCTTCATCGTCGTTGCAGAAGGCGTCTGCTACCATGACTGAGAACATCATACTGAACAGCGTAGGTGCGTGTACACAGTCCTGCTTGAAACTATTAGTGACTGGGAATGTATCGAAAGAAATTCCGTTGTTCAGTACTCGAGCGAGCATCAGTCGTGAAACGATCGCACCATGCTGATGAATTTATCTAGAAACCAAACTTTCCCATGATCTTCCAAAACCCGTCACGACTGAGATTGCCAAAAGTTTTGGTTTAAAATATAAACATCGTGAGTAGGTTTTGTTCTGTACCTGGCACTTTCCCTGGATTCGGCCGCGGCAAAGATGATGTCGAATTTTCCACAGCCCTCTTTGAACTATTTACACACTGTAGAAGAGAGTGTAAATCAGGTGGTCAGGCCACCTTTTTCGAATGTCTGACACTGAGAATACTTTACAGCGAACTGGCGGAAGGCAAGCACATGCAAAAAAAGCGAAGCCAAAAAGCGCTTCAATGACACACTTAAAATCTCACGTACTTGATAGAGCCAAGCCGATCTGCCTGATAAAATTGCACCAATAGAGGTGCCACCTCCAATGAACAAAACAGAACAGGAAGAGCCTTTCGAGCACGCATCGAACTGATTGGCCACAAATGGACACCATGCCCCGTTTTCTTTTCCCATGTAATGTCCTTACTTATCGTCGGCAACGACGGAAAACTAATAATAATAATAATAATAATAGAGCGCCAGACTTGAGAACGGCTGGACGTGTTCTTCGCTGTTCTGACCAGTCAACAGCCGAAAACACAGAAACACTAATACAACCCAGCAGGGCAACTGAAAAATAACTCTCAAAGACTAGAATATCTACAATTTCCTGTGAGTATTTTAAATTACCCTCAAAATAATTTAAGAAACTTAAATAATTAAGTTTTCGAAAACACAAATGATCAATTTAAAAAATTCTAATATCTACAATTTCTGTGCAGATATATCCTTTCCTTTCTCCCCGAGTATTTGAAAATGTAAAAAAAAAAAACCCAAC
>NC_068989.1:27888867-27889392 GCF_001194135.2 Octopus bimaculoides | reverse complement strand
ATATATTCACACTACACAAATTCAAAAACTGTAAACTACGGCAAAGCTTATAAAGACAAAAGAAAAATGTTTTTAAAAATTCAGAAATTCAAAAACTGTAAACTACGGCAAAGCTTATAAAGACAAAAGAAAAATGTTTTTAAAAATTCAGAAATTCAAAAATTCAACGATGTGAACATGAGTGTATACTCTCTCTCTCTCTCTCTCTTTACTCTTTTACTTGTTTCAGTGATTTGACTGTGGCCATGCTGGGCACCCCCTTTGGTCGAGCAAATCGACCCCAGTAGCCTAGTACTTATTCTATCTGTCTCTTTTGCCGAACCACTAAGTTACGGGGGCGTAAACACACCAGCATCGGTTGTCAAGCGATGTTAGGGGGACCAAACACAGACGCACAAACATACACACCCACCCACCCACCGACACACACACGTATATATATATATATATATACATATATAAGACGGGCTTCTTTCAGTTTTCTGTCTACCAAATCCACTCACAAGGCTTTGGTCGGCCCGAGAC
>NC_068989.1:27878877-27888825 GCF_001194135.2 Octopus bimaculoides | reverse complement strand
ATTTCAAGACGAAGATCAGCGGTCTCGTTGATAGTTAGTAGTGGTAGGCACGTTTGACCTCTGCTGAGCCCAGGAGTGTGAGACCGCTTTTGTCTCCTTATGACACAGGTATGTCTATTGCTGATCTCTTCACGAATCTATTTACAGGCCTGTAGAATTTTATCTATTCACCAAACTGTCTCTCCTTCGCCTACTATTCCCTTAAACACTCACATATTTATGATTATCTCAAGTACAAGACAAAAGTTGAAACTAAACAACATTCAATAATACCTTTTAATAATAAATGGATATAATAATAGTAATGGTGATAACAATGATAATAATAATAATAATAATTTAGCCAAAACTCGTGTCGGATCAGAGGAAATATTAACAAATACAAATAGTAAAATATGAAAATAATATCAGTGATGATAATAATCATAATGAATTGATAATGCCTCTAGTGATGGTGTCACAATAAAGACACAGGTAATTGCGCAACCTGATAATCGCTACCTTATATGAGTGACAATAAAAAAAGACAAAATATTGTGAATAATCGTGGTAATGAAACTGAAGCCCTTTATGGTGACAGTGTTACACCCGGCAGGCTCTGAGATACTGGTCCGACTCCAAACTGTCATTATCCAGCAAGGCACCAGCATACACGGTGTAGATGGAATAAACAAATCAATGCTGTGGTCATGGAGTATGGTGGAAATGAATAATATGGCGGGGGGGGGGTATATATGCTCTCGCGGGACATTTCTGTGTAAGACCAAAAATTGAAGAGCAGGGGCTTAAAAGCGAACAAAAATACAGGGCACTGAACAGGAAGTATGATATTGAAAGAAAGGGCCTGTATGTGGTAATGGTGGAACTGAAACTGTCCCTCGTTGCAAAGAAATCAAAGATGGTAAGATACAACCAAAGAATGGAGGGTGACCAGCAGAATAGGTTATTCAGGGTAGAAGAGATTCTAAAAAGAAATAAATGGAGAGTGTCCAGATGCAAAATTGATACCATATAACGTTGCAAGTCAGAAGTTTTGGAGTGACATCTGCAGTAAAGACAAGGAGCACAGGAAGGATGCTGAATGGTTACAAGAACTGAAACAAATAATAGTCTGTCCAAAACAGGCATAACTGGTCATTTCAGTTAGGAAGGTAGAGGAAATCAGCAAACAAATGGGCAACTGGAAGGCCCCAGGACCAGATGGAATTCAAGGCTACTGGATCAAAAGATCTGGTGAATGAATGCAAAAATAGCTGCACAATTCAACACCAAGTAACACCAGAGTGGATGACAATGGGTTGGACAGTGCTGTTCTTGAAAAACATCGAAAAAGGCAATACGGTAGATAATTACAGGCCGATATCCTGCTTGCCACTTATGTGGAAATTATTCACTGGAATAGTCGCAGAGTCAATGTACGGACATCTGGTAAAAATGGAGTCCTGCCACCTGAGTAGAAGGGGTGCAAGCGTAAGTGCAGAGGTACCAATGATCAACTCCTGGTAGATAAAACTGTACTTAGAATCTGCAAGAGTACGAAAACTATTTAGATGCATCATGGATCGATTATCGTAAGGCGTATGATATGATCCCACATTCTTGGATTATGTAACGCATGAACCTATTTGGTATTACATTGAATGTTGAGCCATTGCTTAGGAAAAGTATGGTGAAGTGGAGGATGGACCTGACAGCATATGAAAGAAGTTTAGGGACGATAGAAATCAGGAGAGGCATCTTCCAAGGGGACTTCCTCTCCCTACTGATCTTTGTACTGTGTATGATACTACTAACACGGATTCCGAGGAAAGCAAAGGCTGGGTATGTTTTCGAAAGCCGCCAACACTTAATCAACAACTTATTATTCGGTTCCCTCGTTGATACGTTGTATACCTTCAGTGCTGATATCAGAATGGTGTTCGGACTGAAAAAGTGTTGTGTGTTAGTTTTGAACTGAGGCAAAATCAAATATATGGACAGGCTAGCGATAAGGTCGGGGGAAGTTATGAAGTAGTTAGAAGAGACGGGATATAAGTACTTGAGGATATTGGAAATGGATAAATTGAAGGAGGAAGACGTGACAGAAAAATTTAAGGTGCAGTACTCGTGCAGATTGAAACTGTTCCTTAAGTCGAAATTAAACAGATGGACTAAGATTGAAACTATCATCACCTGGGTGGTTTCACTACTTAGATATGGAGCATGGGTGATCGCATGGCCAGTAAACGAACTAAATAGCTTAGACAAAAAGAGAAGGAAGTTGTTGACTAAATATAGGATACTCTACCCAAACAGTGACACAGACAGACTGTATGTACCAAGAAAAAAAGGCGTAAGAGCACTGATTGGATGCGAATACAGCATTAGAGCAGAAGAAAACAACATACCATGTTATGTAAAAAATACCCCAGAACCACTATTATTGGAGGTAAAAACGTCAGGCGTGTGTAGGATGGAAGATTGCAAAGATAAAGCACCGTACAAGTACTTGGGAATGAATGAAATTGAAAATAGGTGGGTAAAGGAAAGAATGCATGGACAATTTGATAGGGATGTTGAAGATAAGACAGACAGAGGAAAAAGATGTCTATGGATGACTAAATGTTATTTAAAACCGGAAACGTAGGATTTAATCTGTGCCACACAAGAGCAAGCACTAAGAATAACGTACATAAAATACAGAATAGACAACACATCAGAAAGAGATAAGTGCAGAATCTGTGCACAAAATGGTGAAACCGTATCGCATATTACCAGCCTATGTACGCCACTCGCCCAGAAAGCTTAGGGACGATAGAAATCAGGAGAGGCATCTTCCAAGGGGACTGCCTGTTCCCACTGATCTTTGTACTGTGCATGATACTATTGACACTGATTCTGCGGAAAGCAAAGGCTGGGTACGTATTCGAAGGCCGCCACCAAATAATCAACAACTTGTTATTCGGTTCCCTCGTTGATACGTTGTATACCTTCAGAGATGCCAGAAGAATATAGCAAGGCTTGTTCATTGGATACTTTGCAACAAGTATGGACTTGACAGAGCAAAAACTTGGTACGACCACAACCCGAAGGCATCATCGAAAATGATAATGCAAAGATCCTGTGCGATTTTATCATTCAGTGCGACCATGAGAAAGAGAATAGGAAGTCAGACATAGTCTTAATTGAAAAAGAAAGCAAACAATGCTGGATCATAGATATAGCGTGCCCAGCTGACAAGGTATGCGATAAGGAAGAAAGAAAAGTCGATAGATATGACAGGCTAGCTTGGTAGTAAAAGGTGGTAGTGGTACCAATAATTGTCGGAGCCCTGGGAACAGTGAGTAAAAATCTTGAGAAGTACATGGAACAAATAAGGGCTGCAATAAGGGTGGAGCACTTGCAGAAAACAGCCCTGCTTGGAACCGCTCGAATACTCCGAATGGTGCTCTAAAAATAAGGGGTGTTACCTTAGTTCACTGGTAGTGAACCGCTAGTGGTCATTAACCTATTACTATAAATGAGAGGAAAGCAGTCGAAGTGATATGAAATATTAAAAACACAAGGTATCCTGTCTTCACGGCATTCATGGATGACATAACTGCCAATTATTATCAGCGGAAGGGACAATTTGGTCATTGAGCCCGCTGGAAAAAAACGGCCATATGGTCGCGTATGCAGCAAAATCTCGAGGCTTGAATATCCTTAAAGAATGTCAGCTAACGGCATTTTCAGCTTTCAAGGGGCTGAAGTACTAACAATACTCACGACTACAATCGTAATTCTGCCTTAACCAGAATTACGATTATCCTTTAAGGATATTGGCAATGCGAAAGCTTCCAAGACCTAACTAGACAACTGATCGAGGGCAGTTCAAATGTGTGAGGCTTCCAATTGGCTATCATACCCAGACAGTCGTGACAACTTTTACTTTATGGCTTTGTCATGACTAGCGGGAACGTCAATGGGGTAGCTGGGTAGGAAATTCCGGCGAAGGTAGCTTGGTGCTTCTCCAAATTTCAGCTCACGTCAATGCGTACAGCAAGTCCTCTAAGCGCCGCCTAACTATTTCATCAGTGGTGGAATAATTCAAATCCATCAAATCAGGAGCAATCACCACATTTTTCCTACTGAAGGTGAAGGAATTAGACATGTTAACAAGAATGTAAAGAACAGCAAAATTTGGAAGCCTCAGAAAACTGTGACGGAAGTAGCAACGTAGGCTCCGGCGCGGCTATGTGGTAAAAAGATTCTTTCTCAACTATATGGTGCCGAGTTCAGTCCCACTGTGTGGCACCTTGGTCAAGAGCCTTCTGCTATAGCCTCGGAATTTGTGAGAGGATTTGGTAGACAGAAACTGAAAGAAGCTCGTCACATATTATATACCCACATATATGTATATGTGTGTCTTTCTGACTGTGATTGCCACACATCACGGCTTGACAACTGGTGTTGGTTTATTTCAGATCCTGTAACTTAGTTGTTCGACGTTACAGACCGTTAGATTAAGTAACAAGTTTAAAAACGCACTGGGGTCGATTTTATTCGACTAAAAGCTCTTCAATGCGGCGCCCCAGGATAGCCGCCCTCTAATGCCTGAAACAAAGAAAAGATAAACGACACTAATTTCCAGGCGTTTGTAGTAATCTGTTAAAGTCGTTTACGACCTGGCAACTATAACGCCAAAAAATTGGGAAAATACCGATGCCATGAGCAAGAGACAGTCCAAAGTATCTGTGATTCAACTGAAGAGTGTCACCATGCAAAGGCAGCCGGATTTAACCACAAAGGACAATGAACACAGTAGGACCATGCCCTGAATGTAGACTGTCCCGAATGGAATTCAGAAACACTGACCAGTGAAAGTTGTCCTTACTCTCCCATGCTGTCACTGGCCTCTTGCCAACCACAATTAAGATTAAAATATAAAGCAAAG
The DNA here is from genome assembly GCF_001194135.2 of Octopus bimaculoides. Lineage (NCBI taxonomy): Eukaryota > Metazoa > Mollusca > Cephalopoda > Octopoda > Octopodidae > Octopus > Octopus bimaculoides. Next base: position 27,883,910 of record NC_068989.1, on the reverse strand, counting down.
AGGAAGACCCATTCTGAAAGTAGTATGGAACAACTCTGCGTAACCTGAATCACATTTTGATTGGATGCCCTGAGGCAATGGATGAAGGTCGATACAAGTAGACGAACAAAGTAGTTACATAAATCTTCAAAGAGACAGACTTGCAGTGTTAAGCTAACAAACAGCAGTTGACACTCTCGGATTCCTAAGGGAATCTAAGACGAAAGCAACAGTAGGGATCACATTATCTATTTTGCATTCAGCCTCAGACTGAGATATTCAAGTAAACTCCAAAAGCAGAAACGTTTTCCCAGAGTGGGTAGCGGTAGCATCACTCAGGCCAGACATCTTGTAACAACAATCATTATGGTTGAACTTCAAGTGTTCTAGGATAAACTCGACACTTCTCAACAGCTAAAACCAAGGGATGGCACTTGACCTCATTCTTAATTGAAGTCAGTTGCCGCCGCTTTCCGGTAGAATTCATGCACTATTTCACGAAGAAGATTGCTTTGGAATCCAAACAACTGAAGAAGACCACCGAGGAGATAGGCACGGTAGCTGAGACCAGTTCAAGATAGCTGTGGTTAATAAGAAAGAACGAAATTATGAAAAGTGAAACTATGAAGTAAAAGTAAACTCTAGGATATGGTTTTTGGAGCAATAGTTACATTAATCCTTAATTCAAAGAGTAGTTTTCCTAAAAATAAAATATACACAAAATTGAGAAAACCTCCCCCCCAAAAAACATGAGGTATAATATAATTTACTTGAATTAAAGACTGAAGCAATTTTGAAATTTCGACTAAACATATTCTAGAAAATGAAGGCGTTGATGCTTTACAATCCAATTTGAGTAATTGTTAAGAAATATTATTGAATAAAAATATTGATATAATAATGTTCAATAAAATGGTGATGTTGGTGGTGAATATGATGAAGATTACGATGATGAGACTGATGATGATAATGATTATAACGATAGTTTCAATAAATATCGCTAATAATTAAACCAAAAATAATAATAAAAGATTTGATGTATTTTAGTTTTGAAATATTTTAATGTATAGCCATACAAAACAAATCTGATCTCGTATATTAACTTAATTGATATTTGAAAACTCATACTCGTTATTTTTTAAAATAGTTTCGTGATTTTTGATGGAAATATGAAGACATGAAAAATAAAATCCCAAAGTGTTCATTAAATCGATAATTCTGAAAATGGTATTCAAGGATTAAAGGCAAAACAAGTGGTATGAATATGAAGTAATCGTGCTGTAGTTAGCTAGCTATCAGTATGCTATCTTCTTTTCCCTTCATTTTATTGCCGGGAATTATTGCGAATAGAAAATGTTCCAGCTGCATTTATTAACAAACATGGGAATTTTCAATAAAAAACCTAATGTAATAAAACTTTTAGAAGTTTATTTTCCACCCTTTACCTCCCTCTATCCACACACTAGTCAAATAATATGTCTAAGTACATTTCTACAAGTTTACTGCTTTGTCACTAGCCTGTTGTCATTGGTACTTTCTTCACGAAATATTTAATATCGGTACCTACTTTATCATAACCTTAGCGTAGATCAGTTATTTTGAGACAACACTAGTCCTACAGGAAATGCACTCACAGGTATATGTATATATGTATAAACCTATATATATATATATATAATTTATAAATATCCCTATAGGTATAAATATACCATAAACACTTATAGAAAAATGGAGGAGAAAAAGATGCTGAATCAAGATTAGATTTAATACAAAATAGGATTCAATACATACCTGCATTTCAAAGGACAATACAAATATGTAAGAATAAAATTATGACCATAGCAATTATAATTAAATTTATGCATTGTCATTTTCATTATCGTGAGGAATTTTTGTAAGGTTTAATAAAATAAAGTAAATTAAAATAAGACACAATAAAGGATAATGTAAATGGGGTAAGAGGGAAAAAATCGGATATTTACAAGCAAGTTGTAAAAGGGGAAAATAACAGTAATAACAATAGTAAGAGAGACGGAAGAGAAAACAAGACAGACATATCAATGTCTATGCAAGTCTATATGTGCGGTAAACTATAACATAAAAATGAGAATAAAAGGCTAATGGGTATGTTTAAAAAATGGTAACAGGTCGAGACAAGGTATAATAAACAGGGCCACGTGTTTATAGTAGAAGTTAACGTAACTGGTTGATTAGTAGCAAGAAAGCATAGAGAGTTATACATATACATATTAATATTGAAAAGCGAAAAAAAATATATATATATACCAGCCTTCTAGACCCAGGATTACCCTGAAGAACTATAAATCAAATTTTCATTCTGATCCGAAAATGGGAAACTTAGTAAACTTATTCTGGATAAATACCTGAATGTCCTTAAATCTAAAATTAAATTCCACCTGTGGTCAAAGACACTGGAAACTATTAAATGGTTTTAATGCTTAAGTGACAAGAAGAAATCTAAATTCATCTAATTTGACATTGATAGTTATTATCAATCGATTCGTCCTATTCTACTTAATAAGGCTCTTATTTTCGCAAAGAATAGGGCTAACATTGATGAAAGAAATAAAAGTTATACTTGAGGCAAGGAAGACCATAATTCACCAAAGAAAATTTTGGACTAGAACAGACACAGCAGATTGCTTTGGTATACCAATGGGCGCGTAAGATTCAGCCGAAGTCACAGACTGAGTCGGGATTTATTTACTAAAACTACTCCATAAAGAACTCTTAGATTTTTAAGGTGGTCTCTATAGGGATGATGTTCTGTTTGTAGTTCGAAATTCCTCCAACCGTAAAATCAAAATATATCAGAAGAAATTACATAAAGTTTTGAAAAGCCATAGATTTACCATCACCATTGAGCAGGAATACACACTACTATGAACTTTCTGGATGCAAATTTTAAACTCATTACTTCAGCTTACCAACCATACCATAAACCTAATAGCAATATCACTTATATACATACGCAGAGAAATCATCCTTCTAATATTTTTGATAACATACCTTATAACATTGAAAATAGAATTTACTCATTATTTTCATATGAATACATTTTTAATAAGCATAAAGACTATTACAATCTGGCTATTAGAAATGCTGGTTATGAATATGAAATTAAGTACAACAAATTTAACAATGATTTTTCCAATCATAACAAGAGCTATATGGATATGAATTCCAATAAACACACCACAATTCCTAAACACCATCATGTATTGGAATGCCCTGACACAGAACTTTACAAATATACTTCTATGAAGTATATTTGTAAAGATAACTCCACAATAAAAAAGAAAAAGAATTATAACAACTATGGACCAAATAACATGACTTTTACTAACCAGATATCTACCAATACCTATATTTCTAATAAGATAAACAATTGTACTGTCACTGGCAGTCATTACGAGAAAACATATTAACATAGCCGGAAATAATAACACGTAACAAAGTCTTTTCGCAAAAAAGGCTACTCCTATTTCTTCACATACTCGAAATCCCGCACGCAACTACATAACCAACTCTAATGATGTCCAATATATTTTTAATAATAATAATAATAATAATAATAATAATAATAATAATAATAATAATAATAATGATAATAATAATAATAATGATAATAATAATAAATAAGAATAGCATTGATAGTGATGGTGTTAAAACGAGAGGTAAAAAGAAATCTATACCTTTTATTTGAATGGGTGACCCATCTAATAAAAACCTCCATACAAATAAGAAATACAATAGTAACATAATGTTGATTATATTTCCTTTTGCTAAACATTTGAAGTCTAATTTTATAAAGATTATTCGTTCTATTATTAAATCAAAATTTTGTAAATCTAGGTATGCTGGGATATTCAATAACAGAATGATTAGATTTGGCTTTTCTGTTTCTCCTAACTTATTTCGGATTATTTCCTCCTTTAACAATAGAAAACTAAATCTTTACTACAAGAATTTAACCTTTAATACTTATACTAAACCTAATTATTCACATAGCTCTGTATCTTCTACAAACGATTCCCATACTCACAAAAGCTCTTCTTCTGCCAACACACATACATATAACAATAGTAAGCCTAATATTAGTAAGAAGTGTAACTGTAGAAATTCTAACACCCGTGAAGTTAAAGGTAAATGTAAAATGATAAACACATGATCTCTCTAGGTTTCATTATATAGGCTGCACGCAGACCGCTCTTCAATTACGTGTGAATAATCATAAATCATCTTTTAATGATCCTCGGAAAGAAAGTAGTACTTTTTATTAAAAAAGATACGGCAACTCAAAAGAGACAACATAAATTTCTCAATTTCTTGGAATATTGTTTCTTCTGTCCCCTCTTATAGAATTAGAAATAGAACGTACCTTTTATGCCTTGAAGAGTCTTATATAGTTATGAAAATGAACGGTTCTATCTTAAATTCGAGGGATGAAAGAGTTAACTTTGGTAAACATTTGTCCAAATTTCTTTTCATTAACCTCAAATAGTCATATTTACCTCTTTGTCCTTTTCATATTAGTTCTTATTACAGTCTTAGGTTATGTGTATGTATGTATTTTCTATGTGTGCATGTATGCATGCATGCATGCATGCATTCATGCATGCTTGTGGGGGTATGTTTATGCACTTGCACTCGTGTTTTTATATGCATGTGTGTATATGTATGTATATGTGTGTATGAGTATGTATGTGTATATATATGTACATATGTATATATTTGTGTGTGTGAATTTTTTATGTTTTTGTATGTGTATGTATACTTATGTATGCATATATGTATATATATTCGCATGTAGGTATGTATCCATGTTTTACTTGTATGATTTTGTATTTGCGCATGAATGTCTTGTTTGTCTGCATATGTATATACAAGTATACGTAGGTGTTTATGTATATATACGTGTTTTTGTCTGTATATGTATGCTTTTGTACATGGATACATTCACACGCACGCATATACGTGTGTATATCTGTATATATATATATATATATATATATATATATATATATATATAT
>NC_068989.1:27877340-27878071 GCF_001194135.2 Octopus bimaculoides | reverse complement strand
TTTAATCCCCTGAGATTGCAGATACTGTTTCTGAATCTCTTTGATTCTTTAAATGTGCTAGCTTCCTGGTAATTAATCGATATTAATTAATATATGATTTTTTACCCTATTTTTTAATAATATATATATATGTATGTATGTGTAGGTATGCAGATATATTTGCATGTATATGTGTATGTGTATTTAGTTGTTTATGTGTTTTCGTATGTATGTGTGTATATGTATATATAATTATTTTTTATTTATATACGTCTTATGTGAATACTTACTTCTTTATTTTACTTGTATCTTCCCTCACACTTGCACCTCTGTATGTTTGAGTGTATACACGTTTTTTGTGTCGTAATTTTTCCTATGTGCAGTTAGCAAATATTATATTATCCACAATGCACTATTCTATCACGGTAAAGTGTAACTTGAACGGGACTTGGCCGCTATTTCTAACGTGGAAAACTACCAAATGTAGACTTCATTCTAGTTTTCATATGTTTAAACTATTGTTGATAGTAATAATCGCGATCTTTGTTGAAGTAGAGATGGTAATAGTATTATCAGACTATAGTGGAGGTTATATTTGATGTCGTTAGGTGATCTGGAATAGTTTAATGATGACGGTGGTGGTGGTGGTGTTGTTGTTGGTGGTGGTTTTAGTGGTGGTGGAGGTGGTGGTTACATGTTTAGTCCTAGATCAGCACTGAATGAGCTGTCCTAAGATCAAAGATATTCCAGCT
>NC_068989.1:27875233-27877294 GCF_001194135.2 Octopus bimaculoides | reverse complement strand
GTGGTGGTGGTACTGGTGGTGCTGGTCGTCGTCGTGTTCGGAACTGCATATTGTTTTGTTGTTAGCAGTGGCGATGTTCCTGGCTTTAATTCGTAGATCGCTTTGATAATGGTGGTCATATATAGTAATCGTGTTGATTGTGCGAATGCTTATATGGGTGGGTTTAGGGATGCAGATATATATGGGCACCATTTTACTCGTAGTGACAGTGGTGTTGTGTTTATGTTTATGGTCGTACTTTGACGTTGGTCTTATTATAATGTCGATGCCATTACACCTGTTATTCTGAAAATGTGATGATTGTTGTTGTAATGGTGGTGGTAGTGGTTATGATGCAGACAATAGTGATGTTGGTGGGGTAGGTGGTGGTGATGGTGATGGTGGTGGTGATAGTGACAGTAGTTGTTTTGTCTCATAGAAAAATTAGTCGGTTGGCGCAATGGATAAAGGTTGTTGTCATGCTGTTGTTGCTTAGCCACAAGTTAACCCTCATTGGATAAACTTATGAAGAACGCATTCTTGATACAATAGTTACTTATCATTTACATACATGTCAATTGCTTTATGATTTTTAGAGCAGCTTCCTATAGTTATTTTCATTTCTTTCGTGGTCCCCAAAATATTTGAGGCCTGTTTTAATACTTGTTGCTTGACGCCATTCTGTAAGTGCTTTGCAATTAAAAGAAAATACTTTTTATGTACTTTTCATGTCCTGTCTTTTAGGCCTTTTTTAAATGGTAGAATATGGTTTGAGGGTAAAGTGGTTACTTTTCCTAGGAGCGTTGTTCTTCCACTTCCTCTTCCTCTTCTTTTGCTTCTTCTTTTAGTTAGTTCTTCTTTTATTTAGTCAGCCGTATGTTAATCCTGACCTAACAAGTCTCTAATCAAAGGTAGGCTTTCCTTTTCTCATACCTTTATTTCGAACACTGTATTATCCTTGCCTTTTCAAGGAGTCTTCAGTGCAGTTTGTAGAAGATTTCGTAGTTATTTAAAGTATGTCGAGCAAACTAACACTTGGAGCTTCCTCACTACTGGGTGTATTAAGTTCTTGGAATTGTTATATTTCAGCTAAACGCGATGGTGAGATTTTATGCCAATTCTGAAGAGCTTCTGAGAGTGAAAGGAGGGAAGCACCCTCAAATCGAAAATGCCACTAACAGAGTGGATTCTGCTAAAGGCACCCAATACAACAGATGGTAATGTAAACCAGTCTTCCAACCAAATAAACCGCAACGGAATTTCAGCTCAGAAGGAAGGAAGAAACAAATACTGCAAGATATCCAGTTCGAAGGTGTTACAAATCTGCCAGTCTAATTCTCTTGATAGTTACATAGTTTATCGATGAGCGTGAAGTTGATTTCAGCGACATTCGAACTAGGATCACACAGAATAAGAACAAATGCCAGGTGGTAGTCTTCCCGACGCTCGCCCAACGCTACCATTTCGCTGCCTATTTTCAGATGGAGTTGGTAATTGCTGTATTAGTAATGGTAACGATTTATTTGTTGGTGGCGATGTCGATGGTGATGTAGACTTGACACTGTTATAGACGTAGATAAATATGCTTTTCTTCAGTATTGCAAAATTTCTAATTGCTATTCTGTTAGATAAGATATTAGAGAGAGAATTTTGTTTATAGGAATCTGGACATATATACGTAATCGCTTGAGGCGTGGTGTTAGTGGAATTGTACGCTGACTTGGAAGATACATGCATAAAGTACACAAATGTTTCATTACGGAGAGTGGTAAAAAGATTGCAACCTGTCTAATCATATCATAAACATTGGCATTTTTTCTATCGATAACGTCACCTAATCTGATTTACCTGGAGATATATAAGTCGGTAAATAGGTAAAATATTCGAGTTTATATATCCCTAGTCGCCTTTCTTCTCCTCCACTCTCTCTCTCTCTCTCTCTCAGTTTTTACATACGAATCTATCTAGCTGTCTATCTAGCTATATATATATATATATATATATAATTATATCATTATATCTGCACGCATATATGCACATTTACATATTACACAGTGTTCCTTTTACATTCTGTACGTATAT
>NC_068989.1:27868604-27874869 GCF_001194135.2 Octopus bimaculoides | reverse complement strand
TGTGTGTGTGTGTGTGTGTGTGTGTGTGTGTGTGTATGTGTGTGTGTGTGTGTAAAACAAAAGAAGAGGTGTATTTCCATGCAGGAAAATATATAGGCAAATTTGTTGTTGAAAATGCACCTAAGTTTGAAAAACTTGTAATTGTTTTAAAAGAATTTTATTGACATATATACCAAACTAGTTTCAACAAAATATTTGTTGTTTATCACTAGTAAAAATTTAGGATTATGAATTTTAAAAACAAATGTTTAAACGTTTCAATGTTGACAGGTTTAAATGTTCATAACAGCCAAATTTAGAATTTTGAATTAGAAAAAATGTTTAAAAGTTTCAATGTTTAAAAGTTTCAATGTTCATTACAGTCAATAATACAAAAACTGTGGGTCAACGTCTTTATATGTACAAATTTCAATAATGTTACAATATCAAGAAATGAATATCATCACGGTTTCAGTGATACTGAGTTAAGAGGGAGAAAAACAAGGGAGAAATGAAGATAGTAAAAAAGGGGATTTGGTTTACAGTTTCTGTCATACTCTTTCGTCGTGTACAAGAACTTTTGCTTCTAACTGGTGTTTTTTGGAATCCGGTGTATTTATAATTTTATCCGCGAACGGATCTGATTTTTGATTCGTTAAAGTAACGTCTTATTTTTCAGGTGGTCAACTTTATCGTAAACTCTTGCTCGAAAATATCTTGAGTAGTTACGATGATAATGGAGTGGTAGGTCTTGTGAGAGTCTTTATTTCCTACATTCTGGGAAAGCAAACTTTCTGTCCAAGGTCACAATTATTCAGACATTACGACTAAAAGAAACTCTTGAAAAAATTGTGGCCACAACCGGGATAGATTTATAAAGGATTTGATAAGGATATTTAAGAAGTTTGGCATAATCATAATTATTGGCATTAAATTACTGGCTCCCAATTTACTAGATATAGAACTTGTTTCAACAGACAGAGTTTACTCGTAGGCAAAATAAGAAAGCTATATCGCTTCACAAAACTTCAGCTATAATTAGAAACATTGTAGCCTGAATAATTATCCTTGTAGAGGGATATTCTTAAAAACGCAGCTCCATACTACAACGAGAATCGCGTTGATTCAGCGAGAAGTTTGTTTACACGGAATGCAACTAATCTACGCTTCGTCATTGGAGACTCAGAAATAGAAGGACGATTTTAGTTAGAACTCGACGTTACTTGAACGTAACCATAAGCATGACAAGAGATTCCTGATTATGTCTGTAAGGAAACACTTTCCGACCACTCATTAATACAACAAATTATTCAATAATCCCAATGATAAGATCATTTATACTTGCCTGAGCAGCTATGTTTTGTATCACTACCAAAATAATATATTAACCCCCAACTCTGACGGTTGGAACGTTTGTCTGTTGAAATGTTTCTGCTCTTCCAAAGGAGTTGTCTATCGTCCATCCATACTTCTCCCATTAAAAGGAATAACGAATAACACTTCCCAGGGTTGCTACAATCGGTGCCTTCATTCTCTTGGATGAAAAAACAGGGAGAATATTATTTTCTACAACTTTTTTATGTGGGAACCCAGGGTCTGACTATCAAAACGTTTTCCAATAAGATGGACACGTCACGAAATTGCCTATCTTGCCTAAGTGAGATGTTCCTGATATTGAAGCAGACAACGATATTCTCAGCATCAGATCAGAAAAACTATCGGCTGGAGTGTTTGCGGAAATTTAACTATTTCTGCACGTATGATATAATTTCATAGATTTTCCGTCCGACGGGCAGCACAGAAACGGCTAGCCATAATCATTCACAAGACAATATATAAGAGATCATATATATGGCACGTGTGTGAAACACCGGGTAGCATGGAGTGAGTCATGAATATATAGCACTTCTTATATGCCCTGCATTATCTATGAAATAAATTTATTTGAGCCAAATATCGGCCCCAAGTTATAGGCCACCTCTTTCTCTCACATTTTTCAAGGTTTCAGTTCTTGCGGGGCGAGATTTAGGCGTACATAGCGACCTGCTTAAAGCACACCTATACCTCCACTTTGCAATGCAGCCCAGCTTACCAATTCTAATACGAAAATATATTATGTATTAGAAATCTGTTACTGAATGTTTGTTATTACACCACATAATACTTTTTGTTTCATGCTTTCAGTGTTTATACTTGTTACGTCATCGATTTTTATTAATCAATTGGTCTTGATAAAATCAATTTTCGTATTAGAACCTGATATGTAGTTGCATAGAGGAATTGTTAAGTAGTTCACTCCTTACACTCGTAGAAAGAAGGACTTTCGTTAAAGATATGTGAAGATAATGGATAAAGATTTGGATGATAATGAGTTGACGGAAAATGGAGAAATCCGTCGGATATAATACATCGGCTTATGAGTTGCAGATTTTACCGATCACCCAGGTTTGCACTATAACCTAGTCTTTTTTTTGCCTTCATCAGAGTTTACGATGTCGGAGGCATTCAAACCTGGTCTCCTTTCTGATGAAAAACAAACAAACAAACAAACAAACCGAATACAAAACAAAACTTGGTGTATTGAAGAGCTATTTCCATTTGCGGCCTGCATTAGTATTGCTTATTTCCCATTACAAAGACCATAATGCAATCAATTCTCCTGTTGTGATTAAACAATAAAAAACACAAAGAAACTTCTTTGAAGACTTGTACACTGCATAAAGCACAATAGAAATTAATCGTCTGTTACTCTCATGATTTATCGTATTTACATCAATTTTTATTTAGATGATTTGATTGTACATTGTTTACAGTCACGTTAATACAATTTGGTACAAACAGTTATGGGCCCAAACTATGAAATCTTTCCTGTTTCCCTGAGGTATAGAAATGATTCATGGATGCTACAGTAACGGTTATGTGGAGATTATTAGGTGGTTTTTAAAAATTCTAATGAATGTGATATTCTATACTGATGTATTACGCCAACACACACACATATGCGCGCGTACACATACACATGCGCAAGCACAAACACATGCATGTGCACATACACATACACACATTTTATCTCTGTCTACAGATTGGATAACGTCGCCTCCGTTTTCAGGGGATTATTTTACATAGGGGAACTTTACAATTGCGTTGTTGACAGGATGCATTTTAAAGATAGAATGATTTTGTGAAGAAATAAGTGTGTTCGGAAGGAGAGTTGGGGATGTGTTTAGATAGACTGGTTGGAGGAGAACATAGATTTCAAAAACGTGTACACAAACTTGTATACACAAAAGTACTTGATCAGGTAACGCTGCGGCTAAGCAACAACTTTGGTAGTGCTGAAACCAGTCTGTGAAATTCTGCGTGTTCAGTCGATGTGCAGATAAATCTCCCTCAAATCACGCACCACTGTCTTACATAAGGGCAGGACATGTTAATTAAAACTGTCTTACATATTTGTATATCAGACGATAAGGTCGTGATAGTAAAGCCGATGCTTACTCCTGGGTCAACACATGCTTGAGCCGGGAATAACTAACAGCGAAATTACTCACAACCTACTTGTTATATATAAGGTAATTGAATTCTAACATAGGCGCAAATGCAGACATTCTGTGTAAGAGAACTTAACAGGGATTTAGCTTGTCCAATCCATATGAATCATCAGATGTAAAAGTGATTATCTTGATAATTATAATAACATTAATATAATAATCATATTAAAAATAATAATAATAATAGCTTTCTTTTGAGATGGTGAAGAGTCCCTACACTGGTGCTGTATTCGAGGTCAGTTTCCAGGAGAACATTAGCGGATTAGTGGCATAGTAATGTGAAATCCATTAGCCGCTATATAGCTTTAGAGTATTCACAATAGTAAAATTGATTTTGTTTGATCGACGACAGTTCTTACGTTTCAAAGGGCATTAATTGTTAATGTGCAGTGTAACTGCATGAACAGCAACTCAAACTTATGAATTACAAAAGTTATGGATACATTGTTAGACTACTCTATCTCATGGCTATTTTGGAAGTTTATTCAAAGAATAATGCTTAGTACGATATTGTACTGATAAAACTAGTTTGTATGATTGTCTCTCTAGATGTGCGTGTACACACACACACACACACACACACAAACACACACATACACACACACACACACACACACACACATATATATATATACATGCAAATACATGCATGCATAATACACACACACACACATTTATATGCACGTGAAAATACACACATACATTATATATATTTGTCTGTATGAGATAGAGGTTAACCAACCATCTAAGGGATAGTAAATATCCAATATACTACTGGATGTAATGTATACCTACGTGTTTATATCCGAGTGCTTTAATGCAGGGCAATATCGCAATTGAATACTAGGTACGGGTGGGGTAAAGCAGAATTTTACCCAGGATTTATAAGGCAAATAAGAAAATGGAGAGGATAAGTAATCGCCAAACATAAGCCTATAAACATTCAGTTATATCTATTTATTAATTGATTACAATCATATGTATAAGTGATCCCAATAAACGAATGAAATAAGCACATAAATAAGTAAATAAATAGATAAATAAAAAGAAACGAATAAGAATAAATGAGTGTACAAAAATTAAACTCTTACAGCTGGTTCTACCATGAGGTTGCCCAATCTTCCAATTTTCCACGTAAAATCCCTGTATATCACTGGCGTGATGTGGAAAACTTGGGAGATTCGGCAGCCCCATGGTAGAAACAGCTGTAAGAGTTTAATATTTGTACGCTCATTTATTCTTATTCGTTTCTTTTTATTTATCTATTTATTTACTTATTTATTTGCTTATTTCATTCGTTTATTGGAATCACGTATACATATGGGCATATTAGTATCGGTTTCAGTTTTTGCGACTTTTTCAATAAAGCATGAAAAACAATTAAAAGGAGGAAAAATTAAATGAAAAGTTTTTAAAAAATATTTCCATAGTTTTCAAATGCAAGGGACATTTTCTTTTCTTCTGTCTGTCTCTCTTTTATTTTTATTCTTGTGAAGGTTTCGTAGCAAGTTGTAGGCTGTAGCAGTTCTAAAAGAATATTTGATATGAGTTCTTGATTTTTTAAGTAGCAACAATAGCCGAGGAAGGAGGCGGCGAAAAAGAAGAAGAAGAAGAAGAAGAAGAAGAAGAAGAAGAAGAAGAAGAAGAAGAAGAAGAAGAGGGAGTAGGAAAAGAAGAGAAAGAATAATAAAAATACGTTCCTGAATTTATAGAGGGAAATACCAGGAAATACCCACCATCACTAATTGACATAAGCTTTCAACGTGCCCTACAACTCAACATCCACGAACTCAGAAATCCCAAACTAAAGAAAAATTTACAACCAAAAGCGCTACCATACATCTCCACACACAACAACGAAGCCTTCGACACCAGAACATTCCCCGACTAAAAATTGACTACAGAATCAATTTAATCCTCCAAACTCACACCATCATAAAGAGCAAAAGACAACCCAAATTTATGAAAAGACTCCTAACACAAGTCCAAGTATACTCGACAAGACTGAAGACGTCATTATGAAATGTGGAAGACCTAACTGTGGTATATGCGTCAAACTAATAGTGGGATCGGAATTCTCTTTCAAACAGAGTCAACGTTTTACAGTGAAAAATAACTTCACGTATGCTTCGAAGAATCTAATATATGTATTAACTTGTCGAGAGTAATACATAGGCCAAACCAAAAATAGTCTAAGTCAAAGGATGGCTATACATAGATCCCAGATCAAAATTCGGGAATACAGAAAAATAGCATTCAGCGAACACATTGACATTTACGCCACTAACAAAATTTTTCCCCTCTATAAATTTAAGGATGATACAACCCAGCTTCAGAATTTTTCCCCTCTATAAATTTAAGGATGATACAACATGTGTCAACCACGAAGGATACTACTAGAAGGGCCTTACAATAATACACATGAAAATATTAAAAACGATATATTCAGAGCAGTCACTATTAATGAATTTATTCCGAACAATTCCAATCACTACTATTACAACCACAACAGGTCACTTGACCATTTAAGAGGATTCCACCAACATCCTACTACTGTCATACCACTCATGTACTCTTCTTCTTCTTCTTCTTCCTTGGCTACTACTGCTGATTAAGCAATCAAAACCAAGAACTCATATCAAATATTCTTTTAGGACTGCCACTACCTTCTACCTGCTAAGAAACCTTCAGAAGAGTAAGAGAGAGAGAGAGAGAGAGAGAGAGAGAGAGAGAGA
>NC_068989.1:27867109-27868137 GCF_001194135.2 Octopus bimaculoides | reverse complement strand
ATATATAGTCACAATGAGGATATCTAAACCTCTTATAGGGACATTTATCTAAGAGACACTGCTTTAATATATTAAATAGATTATCCTTCTATGAATATATTATAAAAAATATCGTAAGATATCAGATATTTTTATTGAGTTAGAAAACAGACAGATCTAATGGATACAAATTATTTCAGTAATGAATCAGCATATTATCCAACAAATGTCTCATTTCTCAAATAAGATTAAAATTACAAAAGATTTATAAATATATACTCTTCCATTTTAAATACCTCATAAAGAAAATCGCCAGATCTATACACACACACACATGTATACGCATACAAATGTATATGTGTGTATGTGCGTATATATACATACACACATATATACATAAACACATAATAAAAATGTTTATATATTGTGTATATTTCGAAAACATCCCAATGTAACCATTATTGTCGTCTGAAAACAGTGACGATTTTCCTTATAAGGTATTTCAAATGCAAAATATATTTTTATGTTTTGTAATTTTAATCTTGTCTGAGAAATGAAGGAATTGTTGGTTAATATGTTGGTTAATTAATACATTAAGGGATAGAAGTATACATTACACTACTGGTATATTACATATATGATATATTTAATCATGTACGTACATATGCAAACATATGATCATAAGTTATCGGTTAAGACAAAGATAAACATAGGTATATCAAGAATCAAGATTCAAAGAAAACTGAAAATGGAGAAATATTGATGAACAACAATTGACTTACATCAATTATTATTTATTAATTCAATGCAAATAGACTGCATTCCATCTACGAGATGTTCCTGCTTCCAATGTTATATGGTATTGTCATTGATTTTCAAAATATGTAAAATTATTAAACATATTTGGTAATAAAATCAGTCTGAAACAAGGAGCTTCATGAGACTGAAGAATAATTTGCATTGAATTTATGAATAATAATAATAATAATAATAATAATAATAATAATAATATATATATATATATATATATATATATATATATATATATA
>NC_068989.1:27865743-27865969 GCF_001194135.2 Octopus bimaculoides | reverse complement strand
TATATATATATATATATATATATATATATATGTATAATTCGAAAACATGAACAGTTTCATAACATTGTTTACAAAATAATATCTGATCGTTTGCCAAGGAGCGTATCTACAGTGAACACTGAGGATTCTTGCTCTGGTAACTTCTGCTCTCTCCCATGTTCACGCACGACCAGCTATATGTCGCTATGAGTAGAGCAACGGATTCAGCAAATTTGGAAATTAGTTG
>NC_068989.1:27864541-27865733 GCF_001194135.2 Octopus bimaculoides | reverse complement strand
CTATGAGTAGAGCAACGGATTCAGCAAATTTGGAAATTAGTTGTGGAGAAACGGAGAATATCGTTTATATTGTGTATCACTCACTAAAAAGACGAAATTGAAAGAATCTGTTATCTCTCTGTCTCTGTTTACACCGTCGCTAGAAGGGGACTTAACTCATGCTCCGGCTTGAAAATTGTTAGAAGTTATGGTTTAAAATTATTTTTAATACAAAAATTCACGTCTTAGGAAGCAAAAAAAAAAAATAAATAAATACATTGCCGATTCCGGGCATTTTCGACCATGAGGAATCCATTGATGCGACTCTCAGATTGCTATCTTGTAAGGTGTGGATTTCTATAGAGGCAACCCCCCCACACACACTCACAAACTGAGCTTTACAATATGTACTGATACATATATACACACATACACGATGGGTTTCTTTCAGTTTCCATCTACCAAATCCTCCCACAAGTTTATGGTCATCCCGAGGCTATAACAGAAAACACTTACACAAAATGCCGCGCAGTGAGACTGAACAAAGAACCACGTAAATGTAGGTAAAGTTTTGTTCACGTGTCATGCCGACACATAAGGGCCGGTTTCCCGGTTTCCATAGCATATAAATCCTCACGGTCCGTTGCAGGATAATTCATTTTGCCTGCTGAGTATAATGGAGCAACGTGAATTGAATAGCTTTGCTCAAGAACACAATGCGTCACCAGGTCCAGAAATCGAAACAACAACTTTACGATCATGAGTCCAACACCCTAACCACTAATTCACGCACCTCCACTTCAGAACTGTGTGGCTACGAAGCAAACGTCTCACCACACATCAACGTCTCGGCTTCTTTTCAGTTACAGTCTCCCTATCCACTCACAAAGCTTTAGTCTGCGCGGGGCTATAGTAGAAGACACTTGCCCAAGGTACGACTTAGTGGGACTGAGCCGAGAACCATGTTACTTGGAAGCAAACTCCTGATAATAGAGTCACTCTTGAAGATTTAAAAGAAATTTAAACTCGTCTTGATATTTTCTTTTGAATGTCATATGAAAGGGAAATGCGAGAATACATTTACACACACAGAAACGCTGACACACACACACAGACACAGACACACAGACACACAGACACAGACACACAAACAAACACACACACACACACACACACACACACACACACACACACACACACACACACACACACA
>NC_068989.1:27860171-27864501 GCF_001194135.2 Octopus bimaculoides | reverse complement strand
CTCTCTCTCTCTCTCTCTCTCTCTCTCTCTCTCTCTCTCTCTCTCTCTCTCTCAACTCACATACATTACACTTACATGTAGATATAGCTATCTTATTTTCTGCCCACTTACCTCTTAGCTTAATAATGTACCCTGTTTTCATAAATATCGATATTTCGATCACCCACTCCAAAACAAAAAAAATTCAGAATAGAACCATTTTTATCCCATTCTATTTTATAGTCAACGATTACGTTTTACATTTGTATCATATATTCTGCTGCATTAAATTAAAAAAATATGAAAACAACATTAATAACAGAATGTAATCTAATGCAGCTCCATGGCATAAGCAGTGAACGAGAAAATATCGGGGTATATTTTTGTTTTTATATATATATATAAACACATACATACGTACAAATACAGATATATGTGTTCATATGCATATATTTTTTTGTATATACATATTTACATATCATTATAAATACATACATATATTTACATACATACATACAAACATATATAGTATACATACAGATATAGTAATAAGAGATACACAAAGAGAGAGAAGTGAAACTACACTATTGATAAATCGATTTATATCTATCAATCCAGCTATTGTAATATTTAACATTATTTATACATCACATACATTATTCTGTCGAAATGTCTGTGCGTATAATACACGTTTATCTATGCATATATAGGCATAACTTCACATCCACACAAACAGATATGTATTAAATATACGTACATCTTTTATATATTACTTTTTACTTGTTTCGGTCATTAGTCTGCGGCTATACTGGGGCACCACCCTGAAGAATTTTAGTCGAATGAGCCGACCCCAGCACTTTATCAAGTCTTTGGCCGAACCTCTTGCGGTGGGAGTAGGGACAAACACAGGCACAAAGACATGCGCCACCCCACCCCTCATACATATACATACGATGGGTTTCTTTCAGAATCCATCAACCAGGTCCACTCAAGTTTATAGTTGAAGTCAAGGCGCGACGCGGTGGTACCTAACCTGGAACCATGTGGTTGGGAAGCAAACTTTTTACCACGCAGCCACTTCTGAGACTCTGTATGCTGATTGAAACCTACAGACATGTTGTCTATTGGAAAGAACAATGGAAATCATTTGTTCATGAAAATGTTCTTCACTAATTATAACAGTAAATAATATAAGGTATTTTAAAAATCGAATCTGAAAAATGTATTTTTCTCTTTTATGGAAATTATTGAATAATATGGAAATCCCTTAAATGAAAAAATCAATGTAGCTATCGTGATCATCGAGATCTCTGTGTGTGTCTGAGTGTGTGTGGTGTTGTGTGTGAGTGCGTGTGTGTGAGTGTGTGTGTGTGCGTATAAATATACATATACATATATACACAGACATGCATACATACATCTACATAACAGCCGACTAACTATTCTACCTGTATATAAATATAAACTGTGGGTATACCCACAGTTTATATTTATATACAGGTAGAATAGTTAGTAGAATAATTAGTGGGCTGTTATGTAGATGTATGTATGTGTGTGTGTATATATATATGTATATGTATATGCACATGTATTCAGGCAAATGGTTATGAAAATAAACAGATAGACATGCCGACGGATAGGTACATAGGTAATATGAACAGACAAGCACACATACACGCATACATATGCAAATGAAGACTGAAACACATGACTATATAAACACACTTCACAAGGACGCATATGGAGACACATATCCGCACAAAACCCATAAACACACACATACAGACACACTCAAACATGCACACACAACCAGACAGAGGTACGCACACACGCACACATGCAAACACACACACACACACACACACACACACACACACACACACAAAACACACAAACACGAACACACAAGCACAAACGCAAACACATGAATATGCAGAATACATGCATGCAAACGTACACACATACATACATATATATACACACTTACATGCATGCATGCATGCATACATACATACATGCATATATACATGTGTATGCGCACACACACGGACCCACACAGATGCGCACAAACAAAGAAAAAGTACGCGGCACGGATAACGGACGGAGCCAACAACTATTGAAAAGGTTGCAAGAAGCAACGAGAAATTTAGAAAAATAGATAAGTAAATGAGTGGAAACTTTATCGTTGAGTGTGTTAAATAATAGGGCATTAAAAGAGAATGACTATACCCACACGCAACAAAATGTCCTTCAACACACGAACTCATAAAAAATCTTGCAAACCAAATCCAAAAACGAAATAAAATAAGCTTTGGTCAAACTATCAAGACGCTGAGAAACACCGTGTTCTGCTGTCTAAATATGAAACTAGCTACCCGACAGCTCCACGTCATGAAAACATGCATCTCCTCCAATCTATACATGAAATCTGTCAATTCGGCTGTCAAGCGGCTAAGACTCACAGAACATGAAGCAAAAAAACTAAGACACACGATGTTACGAAAAATCAAAAAGAAAATATACTCAGAAATCTATCAGTACTAGAAGCGAAAGAGAGTCCTACTGCATGAACTAAAACACAACAATGCACCACACGAAGGAGACATATTCATGACAAACATTCAAGAAGAAAACCGCCGAGTAAACGATGCCTGTGACAAACACTTCAACAACAAACTCAAGTGGATGAAACAGCAACAATAACGATCCCAGCATGATAAGAATCAATACAAATACCCAATCGATATCGACTGGATTGTCATGTCGGAATGTAAACTACCAGAGGACTTCGGCGCCAGAACACCGAAAAACTATACCTTCACTACCACCACTAACAACAACAATTACACTTCTGGAATATACGGTGTAGAACAGCTAGATACAACATCCACACCACTACCAACAACATCACCCACATCAATACCAATAGCAACACCACCTACAACAATAACAACAAAAACAATGGGTACAACACAAGCACTACCACCACCACCACTAGCAACAACAATGCCTGCTACTATAACAACAACAACAACAACCAAAACGATAATAAGACTCTACACTCTGTCTTCTATGACCTTAACAACAAATCATATGACTGGCATGACGAGGATCTACCCCACAGACTTACCCTTCAACAAAATGGTATGTATCCCACCCCAACTTGAGAGTGAAAGGGAAGCAAAGATCTCCTTAGCTAGAAATAGACTCCGACACATCTCAGAACGGTACAACAAAACGACTAAAAACATAATAAAGATGTTCCACCACTATACGGGTCACGCAAAGACCATAAACCTCACATAAACCTTGTTATGGGGCCCTCAACCCGACCAGTTTACGGAGTGAATACTTACAGCTATTATCGACTATCCTACTTCCTCTCACAGGTAATACGACCTCTCATAGAAATGTCCCCAGGTGTCTAGGTGAGCACGGAGTATCTCCTCAGTAAAACCAGTGCTTGCAACCACTTCAACAACCTCACAGGTTGTGTACTGGGTAGTATGGATGTGATTTCACTCTATCCATCTATGGACATAGATTTTACTTTCGAGAAATGCATTGAGATAATGTTTGAGAGTGAAGTAGAGTTCCGTGAAGTCAAGACGAGGGAACTGGGCTTCCTTTTTAGCCTAAGCTACGACAGTGACTATTTAGACGACCATGTACTCAGAAGATACTCCCCACAAGGTCACAGAGGGGAAGACCACCTACCATCACCTGAGCAGTGAAAGAAGTCCCGCAGAGCGCTGGAGTGGCAGGACCGTACCCACCCAAGACCCTGAGAAAAAACAATCAGGTGAAAGGAATGATTGCACATGCAATAGGGGGTAGCGTAAAGACCACCTTCAAGAACCACATAGTAAAGTTTAACAAGAAGCTATACATGCAGATTCAAGGTGCAGCCATTGGTGTCGGAGTAGCTGGAGATGTGGCCGACCTCTTCACCGTAACTTAGCAGTACAGCAAAATGGACAGATTGTATAAGTACCAAGCTTTTAAAATATAAGTACTGACGTTTATTTGCAAGGCTAAACTCTTCAAGGTGGTGATCCAGCACGGTCGTAGTTTAATGACAAACAAGTGACAGATAAAATATGAAATATGCATCTGCGTTAGAATGTGTATATGTACGTAAAACGAGGCATGTGTATATGGACAGGCATATATGAACAGACACGTATTTACAGTTGATATGTGTATGTATGTATGTATTATGTATGTATGTATATATATATAAAGTGTAGTATATTGCCACTTAAGTGTGGCTGACCCCTAGGGGTGGATGTTACTGTTGCTTTTAGCCCCAGGAGGACATCTGTCCTCCTGGGGCTAAAAGCAACAGTAA
>NC_068989.1:27858754-27859929 GCF_001194135.2 Octopus bimaculoides | reverse complement strand
TATATATATATATATATATATATATATGTATATATATATATATATGTGTGTGTGTGTGTGTGTGTGTGTGTGTGTGTACACCTTCCTTGGAACTTTCCAGGAAGTAATTCCCCTCCTCAGAACTTTCCACAGCAACCAAATCTCCCTCAAAGCTCCTTTATGTATTAATGCGACAATTCTGCGTATTATGTAGTTTGAATGAGAAACTGTAAGGCGTGTGAACAACTGGTTGTGTTAATGGTCGAAGATAGGGGAATTGCATTTGAAAAAAATTTAATCGCTGTTCTCGGTAAGTATGGGGGTAGGTAAAAATAGAAAAGGCGTTAAGTAGTTGACGTTAAGAATAGCTTTAACAGAAAATTAAGCTGTAAGAATTAACGGGGAAATTGTAAGAATTAATAACAGACGTATCCAATTTAAGAAAAGTGAAGATAAAAGCTAAGTGAAGATATATGAAATAAGTAATTGTTATACGCTTATAGAAAAACAATTTATATTATAGAATAGATAATACCTGTTGAAGACGAAAATGTTCGTGAGAGCTATTGTATTGGGCGTGTGTATAATTATAGAGAAAGTGAAAGACATATGAAATGGACGTGTGTGCGTGTGTGTTTTTTGCGGCTAATTTGCCGTGAGTTTTGCAGTCAGCAGGAGGTGGTTTGTGTTTTATCTCTCGATCAATGGCCGGACAAGTGAAAACATTTTTTAATATGTTTTTTGGGGTAAGGGGATCTTTTGAAGTGAGCGTCAAATGAAAAGAGACATGGACAGTTTTATGACTGAACTTCTTTTGAAGTTGGCGTGAGAGGGAAGAATTGCTGTGCATGCGTATGTCTGTGTGTGTGTGTGTGTGTGTGTGTATGTTTGATGGGGTGTGTGAGACAGAGAGAGTAATGCTGATGGTGTGTGTGTATATGAGAGAGAGAGAAAGAAAGAAAGAGAGAGATAGCTGAAATTTTTTATTCAGTTTTCGTAGAGAGTGAATGTGTGAGTGACTGACAGAAAAAACCAAGAGAGAGAATAATTATGTATGTATGTATGCATGTATGTATGTATGTATGGATGGATGGATGTATGTATGTATGTATGGCTCCAGTGACACACACTCACATACACGCACGCAGGTTGTTTTAATGGATTTTCTCGGTAACTATGGGGGCTACGACAAAATA
>NC_068989.1:27852825-27858497 GCF_001194135.2 Octopus bimaculoides | reverse complement strand
TATATATATATATATATATATATATACATATATATATATGCGCATTCAGTATATATATATATATATATATATATATACACACACACACACACAAACACATACATGTATGTATGTATGTATATGTGTATATACATATATACAGTAGTTAGGCTGCCGGTCTGTGCGTTTTGGTTTTTGAGCAAAACATTTCATTTCACGTTGCTCTAGGACCCCTTTGAAAGGTTTGAAAATAATGCGAAGTGCATTGTTGCAAGCGATGTGTAACAACCATCTGATAGTATGTCTATGTGACTCTCTCTCTCTCTCTCTCTCTCTCTCTCTCTCTCTGTATACATACACATATACATATATGTGTGTGTGTGCGTGTGTGTGTGCGTGTGTGTGTGTGTGTGTGTGTGTGTCTGTGTGTCTGTGTGTCTGTGCGTGCGTGTTTGTGTATGTGTGTATATGTGTGTATCAGAACAATGTAGTTATTAAAATTTATCATTTAATCACATCTTTGGTAACTTAATATGCTGTTGCAAATACCAAAACACAAAATAAGCATAATTTAACCTACTGTTTTGCATATAAATTTAATTATATTCACAACACATATAGATATATAATAAATTGCTCAATTCAATCGTTGAAGTGATGTTTTTATTCCCTCACATTTCTTTCATATTTAATATATATTTACTACAAGTGACATTTGACTGACATTTATTTGAAATAGTTGTTTTTTTATGCATACAATCGGTGATAATTTTAATTTAAACGTTACTATTCTCTATTCAGTGAAACAATTCCGAAAACTTATATTCATTTGCTACAACAATTTTCTGTCAATAACTTAATGTTTCATTTTTTTTAGTTAAATGTAAGATATGTGAATATTATGAAAACATTTTTGTTTTCATTCATTTTTAGCTTCTATTTAAAACATACTTTATATTTGTGACATTTCCTCTCTCTTCTGTTTCAAACATTTGGTAATATTTTAGGTATTAAAAAAGTGAGAACTTTTTTCAATGGAAAAGTTCCATTTCATTTCAGTTGAAACTTACTAAGACCTGCCTTCACAACCTGTTAGAAATTTGTATCCTTAACATTAATCCAAAGAAAAAATATTTCATTCCGTCTTCTCATTGATTGTTAGTATTTAGAAGATAATTGTTTGCAACAGTTATCATTACAATATGTATGTAGTTCTAGGTGTGCCACTCGAAGAGTCACTTGAGCGACAAATAAGATCGATATTCAAGATGGGATATAAACGAGAGGTAATATTAGTAGAAACTCTCTCTGCGATAAGGGAGTTAGTAAATAGAAAGAAGGGTGCACCTATGAACATTTATCCCGGCTTCAGTTGTGATGCTTCCAGACACTTACATGTGAGAAAGGAGGATAGGGGGAGATATAGAAACAGCGGGGCAATATCACACTCGATACATTATACTGGCTTGTACAGAAATGAAGAGTAGGCTGAACGAAAGTTAAAAATAACATCAAGTACGCCACAGTTCTAATGTCATAGGAAGCAAGAATCTATTGTTTAACAACAAACCACATTCAAAACATAGACAACTAAAGCGGTGGCAATTAGGCTACACGCCAGAAGTATGCTAATACTGGGAAATATAAGGAAAACCACCAGGATGTGCTGTGCCAAAACTTTATTATCTAACCCACGTTAGATTCCAACCATTTTCAGAAACTGATGAGATCCTATAATTCATTATTTCAGAGGACATCTTACGGTACAAATATCATAACAAACGTTGGATTCAGTCTTACATTCAAAGTGAAAATCTACCATGACCGACCATGAAAATGGATCACTGGAACCCTAAGTAAATGACCTGCCAAAACTTTTGCACATTTTCTACATAGGAATGTGCAGGAGGAATGCCGTTGTAATTTTACGAATTCTCAGAAAGTCACTTGACACATCAGCTGTATATTTGCTGAATAAATGTTGATATTGTTCAAACTGGAAGAAATAGTTTATAAAAACTATGAATTAGTATGCGTAAAAACCTACGTAGCATACTTTGTTGTCTGTAAGTGTAAAATTCCGAGCTGGTATCGAAATTCTCTATGTAAATAGATAAGCGGATCTGAAGAACGTAATGTTAGTCTTAATTACGACAAAAGCTCATCAACATGACGCGTCTCATAAGTTATATAACATCTTCAGAATTGAAAGATGTGGCATATGCACAATAGAGTGGTAGAAAAGCGGCCCTCATCGTGCACACACTCTCATGTATTCTCATGTAAGAGATTAAATCATACCTATAAAGGATCCAAATCTTTGAATTTCGTCAAAACAACAATAGCGCATATATTCATTTCAGCCATTTCTCAATCCTTTATGTGATGAAAGCTCAGCACGCTGTTGTTGCCTTATCTATGCTTCTTGTAGCCTGATCTGTTTCCATTGGAAAATTTAAGCTTGGACAGGATTTTCAGAATGCCGGATGTAGTTCTGGCAGAAGTAGATGAGGCTCTAAACACAAGGGCTCCTTGTATGAAAAACTGTAAATCACAGTATATTGAAAAAAAATTCTTTTATTTATGATGATGTGTATTCTTTATACTGGAGAAGAAAAAATTTAGAAATAGTAATAATGTTAAGACGAACATTTCGCTGAACAATATTGGATAGTAACCTACTGACCATGCTTTTCAAGCGTCATTGACACATATATTCAAGTCAATTATGTCTCCAGGCTATTCATGTGAACACAATACGTAGGATGTTTATGGGATATCTAGCCAATTTCTACAATTGCTGTCTAATTTTGTGGTGACTATGCAGACTATTTATACATAGCCGAACAAAAAGCTTTATACGTTTGAAGCAGTCCTACCTTAAAAACCTTAAGAGGGACAAATAAACCGCCAACACATTGATTTTATTGGCAGAAACACTTACGAAATCGAAGGCCTACCAAAGCAAATGCCTGAGAGAGATTCCCGGGGGAGCATGATAAAACACATCTAAGTTGTGACTGCTTGAAGCAAATATCTTGGATGGCAATTGACACCAACTCACAAAAATAGTGCTGTTGAAATTGGTATGAGGTCACAACGATAAGTACGATGCAACTTAATAATTTACGGAAATAATAACTAGCTCTTTCATCTCCTACATATGATGGCTAGTTGCATAACAAATCACAATATTCTTTAAAATAATATTTTGACAAGAAGATATCAGTGAATATAGGTAAACAATATGTGCGTATAAAACTATAAGTACCAGCTGTAAATGACAAAAATACAATAGCACGGTATATAATTAGCTAAATACTTCGGATATAAAAAAAAATCAAGAGAAGGGAACAATGAAAAATTGATTGATATTGAGAAGAAAATAACTAATAAAAATAAATGATAACACAGAAGATATTTTAAACTAATAGAACTTAAGTGACTAGAATCATCACATTAGCAATAGTAGCAGCAGCTATGTCAGAAAAACTGACAGATAAACGAATTAGTGAGACAAGACAATACAAAAAATGGTTGTCATGATTTAAAATGTATTAACCAAAACGAAAAATTGACACGCTATATTTATTATACGATAAACAGAAAAAAATTTACCATTTAGCTCTTAAAACTTACAACTTTGAGATCAATCTCACAGGAACTTGCGATGATGGAAGATACAGCAAAATCATTTGCATGAAGGGGTACGTGCGCGTGTGTATCAGTGTGTGTGCATACACACACACACACCCCCACACACATATGTATATTTGTGTGTGTAATTTTTTTAGTAGAAGAAAAAGCTTCCGTTCTCAGTAATATATATCCAAATAAACGAAATCATGCTTCCAGTAATTTATAAGACGTGAGTGTGCGGCATATGTTGTTCCATTCACGTACTTTTAGGATCAAGAAACACATGTATATATCAAATTAATTCAAATAATAAGATTTAAATGGAGACATTCTATTCGAGAATATAATGATGATATAAGTCCACCAGAAACGTACATGCGTATGTAGACACATGTAATCGACGGCGATTAAAAATTATAAATAAAGTTCAGCAATACTAAATATCATGAAATATAATGTATATATAATATATATATATATATATATATACACACACACATATGTATAATTATCTACCTATCCGCTGATCTATGATTGATACACACACACATATAATTATATATGCGTAAATATCTATATACTTTATAAAATATATATGTATATGTATGTATGTATGTATGTATCTATCTATCTATTTATCTATCTAGCTATCTATCATATGATTTATTTTACATACAAATTTTTCTAATCAGAAATTACGAACACTTTATATAATATAGTCCAAGGTACATTGTGGCGAAACCAATGGAGGTGGTGATCAGGGCTGAGAGATGCTACGTTTAAAAACAGACGGCGTTAACAACAACAACAACATATGTAAGGCCAACGATATAAGTAACATTAAGATGAAGCAATTCAAAAAAATATAACAAATGTATTTGGCCATGATAAATGTTTCCCCATTAAATATTGCCCTACAAATCGAGGTATTCTTCGAAATTATAATATTATTCAATACAATAAACATAGTAATTGATGTGATACAAAACTTGACACTATACTGGAAATAATGCCAATGGGATAACTGCGACACAAAGAAAACTTTAATAGCAAATATATATATATATTTATATATATATATAATATAATATAAATAATATACAAATATATATACATACACATATATATGTACATACATGTATTTGTATATACATGCCGAAACGTAAACAACATAAAATACGGAAACAGTATGAAATACAAAATACAACATGGAATATGAACATTTTTTGCGAACAGTAAAAGAAACAAACGGAAAACAAATCAAGCAATACGAAAAGACGACCTTTAATCAGTTGTTAGCTGTTCTTCTATTTCGTATTTCGAGCATTTCACAACTAGATACGTTTTCGACATAACAGTTGCTCCTGCAAAGCAAATTAAATAAAATTTGGGATTTTGTGGAGGGTCAAGGCTGGTAACAAAAACAAGACGATGAAAACAGACAGGAAGGGCTGCTAAGCCACGCGGAGTTGAGATGATGAACGCGAAGAAACAAGCTCTGACAAGAGACAGACAAAAATGCAGCCAATCCCTGTGACTGATCATAGAGAAAGAAGGAAATTCTAGATAGGAGAAGAAAGATGGCCGACGGTCACGTGCGAGTTACGAGAGAGCAAAGACGGAAGAGTGAGGGAGAAAGAGAGAGAGAAAAGCAGAGAACGGCGAAGGGTAGGGGAAAGAAAGGATGAGAGAGGAAATCAAAAGGGAGAGAAGAGGAGACAAGGAGAGTAGAGAAAGGGAGAGGAAACGAAAGAGTGAAGGAAGAAGGCAGAAAGGGATAGGAAGAGAGAGGAAACAAAAGAGGGGAGGAAAAAAGATATAATGAGTGTCGCATCGATATTATTAAGATAAAACTTACTTAGAAATGGATGCATGGCGTTCAATCA
Organism: Octopus bimaculoides; assembly: GCF_001194135.2. Taxonomy (NCBI): domain Eukaryota; kingdom Metazoa; phylum Mollusca; class Cephalopoda; order Octopoda; family Octopodidae; genus Octopus; species Octopus bimaculoides. The sequence continues at coordinate 27,852,993 of NC_068989.1, read as the reverse complement.
TATAATAATATAAATAATATATAAATATATAAGCATACGTACACATATATATGCTCACACATATATTTGTGTATACATGCACATATATATCTATATATCTCTCTCTATACACACACATACACACATATATATATATACATATATGTATGTATATATATATACATATAT
>NC_068989.1:27847875-27852448 GCF_001194135.2 Octopus bimaculoides | reverse complement strand
TATATATATATATATCGGAGTAAGCACGTAAATGTGTAACAAGGTGGAAAAAAGTGTACTCAAATACATGAGGTAGGGTAATATGCTTTATTTAAAAGCAGCAGAAATGTCACATAAAACTGTTACGCAGAGGTTATAGTCGAACAAAGTGACCCCAATATTTATTTTTGTTAAGTTTGGTACTTATTCTATCACACTCTTTTTGTTAACCATTACTTTATGGGGACGTAAGCAAAATAGCAACTGTTTTCAGTTTCCGGCTACCAAACCTATTGATTAGGCTTTGTCGGGTCGCGCCTATAGTATGTGTACGTGTGCGCCTATGTCTGAGTGTGTTTGTGCGTGTGTGCATGTGTGTGTTTTTCATCAAATATAAAATTTTTGTTTAAGCAAAAGGCAATTGCAAATATACTTCCAAAAAGAGTACAAATAAAACGATTGTTCAGCCATATGGCATTAAGATTATATTTATCGTAACAATGAAAAAATGAAGAAGTTTCTAAAAAGCAAGACAAAAGAAACGAAAAAGAAAATCATAGATTTCAGACTGAACGCATCTTTGATTTAATCTCCATATATAATTGTTGCAAAATGGATCTGAAATAAACGAAAGAAATATTTAGAAAAAAACAAAAGAAAAAAAAGAAGAAAAAAAAAACGACCTTTACTCTATATTTTTAGACTTAAAAATTGAAATTCGTTTCTGACATTCGAAGCAGAGAATAAGATTCAACTGACTTACGGCTGACGATTTGTTGTTCAAAGTGAAAACAGGAATCAGCCCCGAAACGAAAAAAAAACACAACTTGTTTCAGTCATCAGACTGCGGCCATGCAGGGGCACCGCCTCATTCTTTTAAAGCCTGGTAGTTATTTTATTGGCCCCTTTTGCTGAAGCACTACTTTATGGTGACATAAACCGACATTGATTACCAAAAGGTGGTGGAGGCGAACACAAAGGTACACAGACACATCCACGCGCACAGAGACGCATGCACACACATATACGACGGGCTCCTTTCAGTTTCGTATGACATATCCATACACGCATAAGTCCGGGGCTATAATAGAAGACACTCGCCTAACGTGCCACGCAGTGGAACTGAACACGGAATCATGTGGTAAAGAAGCAAGATTTTTACCACACAGCCACTTCTGTACCTATATAGTATTCTAACTTTTTACTTCTCCTCAGGCATATGATTATGAATTCAATATATATATATATATATATATATATATATATATATATATATATATATATATATATATATATATATATATATATATATATATATATATATATATACGCATATATATATATATATATATATACGCACATATATATATATATATATATATATATGTACGTATATAAAAATATAATTAAGGTCCAGTTGAATTAGGTACTTAATTGAGGCACCTTGCCAGTTCGGTATACTCCACACAGCCACAAATTAGGTCAACAGAATGTAAATAAGTAAAAATGAGGTACTGGTGTCAGTACATTACGGCTGTTTCAAGCGGCTGCATTTAATTTATCAATGAAAATATTACATCAGTTTGAAAGAAACCGCTCTCTTCAGACGCAGACGACGATATAGATTTCAAACACAAAGTATAAAACATTTTCAACAAATTTACCTCAATAATAGAAACCAAAATAATTACATTGCTTCCTTATGCTATATCAGTCGCAGAATGAGTTTATAACATAATGCATATCTTATTAAGCCAGCTATGATTTATAGAGTAGCAGAGGGAAATTGGTGGGGTCAAGATAAAGGAGTGGCGACGTAGTTATTTATATTTAGACGATTTTATGCAGCAAGTAGTTATCAAGCATTTATAATTAAATCCACTGGGAGTTGTCAACTGTATTCTAGTTGATGGTGATAAATCAATTAATGTCTGATAATCTCCCAGACCCTCATTGCACCATATGTCTAGCTTTATTGACATAAAAGGATCCGTCGCAGAGCTACCAGTAAGGGAAAGACTGATGAGTAAGAAGTGGTAACTCTAAGAGGGAAGGATAGGTGTAGCCAATACTTATTTAGATTATCCAATAAAGGGGAATATAACGAAAACCAAGTGGAAATTAAAATTGAGGGATTGTTATATTTAACTGAGAAAATTTAAATCAATATATAGAAAACGGATAGAAATTAAACTTGAAATCTAAAAATAGGATACTTCAATATCTAAGAAAAACACTTAAGGCATTTCCTAAGCACACTGTTAAGGTGGTATAACAAAACCATTCTACAATGCATGTATAACTGAAATAAATCACCCTTTGAGTAGGAGTACATAGTATATATTAGAACAATAACATGGAATATTTTCCACATTGCGGGTGGATAAATATAAGATATCGAAAATATGGAATCAAATATAAGAGGTAATTGAATTTGAAGTATACTAAATGTACAAGGGAGTACATTCAGAATCAATAGCTAAATCGATTTCGGCATCTCAAAATTTAATGAGTATTGCATGTTTAGAAAATATAGTAAAATGAAATAAAATAAGGATTTCCATATCCAGTGACTTTTAGAAAAGAACCTTGTAAAAATTATTTATAAATTACAAACACTAGGAAAAATTATGAAGCGATATATAAAAGTATGAAAACATCACATATAGACATAAACTTTACAAAACATAATGTGTACTTATAAATATAAAATATAGTATTGTATTATACAGTGAGTTTTATTAAAAGAAATTATAAACCCCTTTATATTCTATAGAAGCTACACAAATGTATAGCAGGCTATATAAATATATAAAAATTTAATAATATACAATATAAAAAATATAAAAAATAAAAGTCTTATAAAATATTTCTTTGTGAATGATATAAATGATATCAAAGGTATAACGGAAATTAAAAATAAGGATAAATCAAGATAAAATAAAATGAAAGAAGGATTATTTTATAGATTATGATATAAATTATAAATTATATTGGTATATTGAAAAGTATTCTTAGGTATGTTATTATTATAATACCCACCAAAAAATAAAGTTATGTATATCCAATACTAATTGAAAAAAGATATTAAGTGAAAAAATAAATTAAGATAAAGATGCCTTGGGAAATGGGTTCATAAGATATTTCTAAAATATAACAAAGACACCGATCTTTGTAGAATGATAACTGTCCCTGGGAGTATACAGTATTCTTAGGGGAGGGGCAAGATTTAGTAATCCATTGCAATTTTATGTATTATACTAACTATAAGGGAAGATAATCTCAATACCGAAGGGGTACCTATGTAATATAGTTATTGAAAAATTGCAAATTAAAGTAGTTAAGGTTTATTAGGAAGCAATACTACATATGTTTCAAGAAATTTGAGGGTATCCCGCATACCTTGTGCTACCAAACCATAGTATTATATCCTTATTATTACTTTCTTCTAAAGTATTTAAAGGTACAGGTAATCCTATGAACACATGATACTCTAAGATCTAGTTTATTATTAATTAGGTTTTGTTTTTCTCTACATTTGTATATTTTATATACCTCCATACAAAGTTGTTCATATCCATATCGGTTATTTGTGTATGGCTGAGCTCAACGGTCTTTTTAGGCTAAATTAACTATTACTATCGTTGCGTTCCCAGATTTTCGTAGATAATGAGGTACTGTTCGCTTTATACCTAAGTCTAAAGGATGAAAAAGTTGTTATTCAAGCGTTTCTTCATGTTTACACATGTAAATGAAGTTATTAGTTACCGTCATTACTGTACATGTAAACATGACATTTTCAGCCAAACACTGGCCCGATAACGGACATTGGGATCCTTCTCTACAACTGCAACTGCAGATATTATTCTTGGCATTACTTACTCTATCATTAACATTTATAGTATTGTCATTCGCGGTATCGCCCAAATTTGTAGAAATATTATCAAGTGTTATATCACTGCTATTCGAGTTATTATAATACGAATTATTACATCTATTTATATTGGCCCTGCTGTTTTGGATTATATCATTAAATACCATGCTCCGAACTAGTAATGGTTGCATTTGGGATACTTAGTATTTCATCTGCGGTTTATTGGGTCTGTTATCTATGCTGACTGCATCGTTACTAGCTGAGAGTGGGTTCTCAGTATTGTCCATATTATTGCATCGACACCACACACCATCATCGACATACCCGCATATTACAGATGCACGCATACACGCATACATCCACACGCCTCAAAGTCAGTAGCCCCTAGCCACACACACGTACACATTCTTACATACACATACACGCATGTGCACCTACGTTATGGGATCACCAATGCTTTATTATATCCCCTTATTTCTACCTCTCCTGTGAAACATTTATTCCAACCAGTTGCCTTAATTTTTATTCTCTCTTTTTATTTTCTCTTATTCCTTTCTGCTGAAGAGCGTAGGCTCGAAACGTAAAAGACTTTCTCACTTTCCTGAGCGTCAAGCTAATACATCTGCTTGTTATTCATACACCTGCCTTCGTCTTTTGTTTTTCTGTAAGTTTCAAATATATTATTGATTCTTATATATGCACGTGCATGTGCATATATAT
>NC_068989.1:27846108-27847239 GCF_001194135.2 Octopus bimaculoides | reverse complement strand
TATATATATATATATAAATATGTACGTGTGTGTGCGTGCCAGTGTGTGTGTGTGTTTGTGTGTGTGTGTGTGTGTGTGTGTGTGTGTATAATTATGTGTGCGGATACATGTATTACGGCAATAATAAAGGGACCGTATGCATGTTTGCTGAGTACAATATTTTTCGCTAAGTAATGCATGACTATTACACATTGACAAGTAACATTTTCTCGAATAGATCTCACGTCAGCTGTGACATAAATTATAATGCTAATTAAGGTTACGTTTTATATGGTTATGTTTTAGATTTGTATTCACTGATTTTCTTTACTGAATTTGTTATGAGATAGTGTCGTTTGTGAAGGCTATATGTATATAAAACCATTTATGATAATTATTTCAAATGAAACTTACTCAAAACTATCTTTTTCATATTAACCAAATTCACTAACAACCTAACATTCAATGATAAAAGAAAATTATTAACATTTTGAATCATCAGAAACCAACAAATTACTATCATTGAAAATGTATTCGCCTTACATTAAAGTACGTGCGTTGATTAGAAATTGTGCCCAAAATTCAGTTATCTCTTTAACCACTGTCTATTGTAACCTGATGCGAACAACTTAATTGCATTGGATTAACTGCTATTACATTTATACTTAAAATATCAGATTAATCAAATTTGCAGATAACAGAGACGATTCAGAACTAATCTTGTGACTTATATTTAGTTGCTGGTAAATAAGCTACAATATTACATGGCAGTTATTACATTGAGTTAACTCTTAACATTTATTCGAGATCATTCTCTAATGTATGGATTTTGAGAATCTTTACTTGTCAAAACACCTTATTAAGACAGTGAGCCAGCAAACCGAATTGATTTCAACATGTGAATTATTATTCTTAAAGCTTCTTGCAGATATTTCCACAACATGATCCTGGAAGAACACATCTATTTTAAATTCTGGACTTAACTCTCTAATGTAAAAATGATATCTTCTTAAATATAATTCTTCTTCATGCTTATATCGAACTACAAAGCTCTATACGTACGTATCTTTTCTCACTCTCTGTACATATGCATAAACATACATACATACATACATACACACACACACACACACACACACACACACACACACA
>NC_068989.1:27844477-27845799 GCF_001194135.2 Octopus bimaculoides | reverse complement strand
ATATATATATATATATATATATATATATATATATATATATATACAGTATACAAAATTGAGGTAATATTTATTGAATTAAAATAGCCAACTATGTATCATAATTAATGTACGCACTCTGTCGATAAGCCAAGTACTCTTATGGGCTTGCTATATTAAAACCACAAAATAACATGAAAGAAACGAAAATTCGTATCAGCCACGGCCAGGTGGATTGACTTGTGTTTGCCTTTGCAATGGCATCTATTCTGTTGGCAATAAGAAGTTAAGAGACATGAATTTGTAGCTGTGAATCTTATAGCACAAGTGTAGCGCTTTCCTCAGGAGATTAAAATAAAGGCGTCGGTTAAACGGAAAGCCTCATTCCACTTTCTTAAAACGTTTTATGTTCATTTATTTATTTATTTTGTTGTTTTATAGAATAGAGAACGTCTAATTTGATGTTAGAATTCTATAAAATATATCTTGCCCCTTGCCACTCTATTGACCGATTCTGTCGGAACATCAATCTTTATACTCTCTCTTAAGTTGACATAGAACATTCACTGACTTCCTAGTTCGAATCATCGCAGTATGTTGTCAGACGTGGGGAGTGTTGCTTTGTTTTGGTAGTGACACTCTCGACATTCTTTATTGCTGCATATCTCATTCTCCTCGCCCTTACACTCTTTCTTTGGCCCTCAACTCCCTCCTCGGCGTCATCGTCATAGTTGGCATCATTGTTATCAGCCCCAGAATCATGATCATGAACATCCTCTTCCCCTTCCACGTCGTCTTCATGACCATTATCATCATCATCATCTTCATAACCAACATGCTCCCCATTCTCTTCCTTCCCCTTATCATAATCATCACCCGCTTCATCCTTCCCTTCCCGCTCCTCATTCTCACCACACTCACACTCATGAATCGGATTACATTTTTTAAGAAAACCAGCAATTTACGTCCACTCATACAAACAATAGCTTGGAGGATGACGGTAAACAACAATTTGACAAAGTAACAAGCAAATTATCCACTTTGGTCATCATCAAACACTTGCCAATCAAGGTCCCGGAAAACAATTACAAATAGCTTCCTGTAATAAAAGAGAGCAGACATTTATTCGAAAACATTATCTACCTCCCTTGAAACCTATCTATCTATTTATTGTTTACCTTTTTCTTTCTTCGAATCTCTCTCCCTCTCTCTGTTAATGTGTGTCTCTCTCTCTCTCTCTCTATATATATATATATATATATACATACACACATTTACACACATATACAGTTTGAAATTTACAAATATGTATATATATATATACACGCACACGCATATGTATATAT
>NC_068989.1:27839676-27844397 GCF_001194135.2 Octopus bimaculoides | reverse complement strand
TATATATATATATATATATTTATATATATAAATATATATATATATACACATATTTGTAAATTTCAAACCGTATATGTATGTAAATGTGCGTGTGTGTGTGTATATATATATATATATATATATATAATGTGTAGCCTAATAAAAGATTCTGTTTGTACCATGGAAGATTCCTGAAAAAAATATTGATTTTATTGTGCCAAATCAATAGCAATTATTTCGAGACTACAACTGTTTTTGAATGCAAACTACAATGAAAGAAGATAAAAGAAATCTACATTAAAGAAGTTTAAGCTATACACGCATTTCAATATCTGTGACGTTTTAGTAATGCGTGTACGTGATTTGCTGTTTAGTGCTACATAAATTAATTCTGAAATTTATTTAATCTCTAATGCATTACTAACAATTTATCGTAATGTGTGTTTACATATATAAGGCCACAAGTACAAATATATATGTATATATATATATTATATGTAGATGTATGTATATAGTCATATATAAATGTATAGGTAAATATATTTATTTGTGTGCGTGTATATATATATATATATATATATATATATATATATATATATATATATACACGCACACACACACAAATTAATATATATATATGTGTATATATATATATATATAAGTATATGTATATGTCGTGCATATGTTTGTGTGTGTGTGTACATGTGTGTCTGTGCATGCGTGAGTATTTGTGTAAACATTTCTGGTTAAATCTGTCGGACAAAACAATGGTTTCAAAATTTTTCAGTGCGGTGAGAACAAATATATTTCTCGACTTTTGTTGACGCCTCGTTAGTGTTGCTTTGATTTTACCTCATACGTGTGTGTGTATGTATGTATGTATATATATATACACACATATACACACACACGTGTGTCTGTGTGTGTATACGCATTGCGTATTAGTTTTGTTAAACTTTGAACAAATGAACCAAATAGATCAAGCGAATATTTCTATAAGCAACATTTTTATGGCATTGTGTCTCTTGTCTAAACAATTGTTATTCGTTTTTAGTTTCTATGAGATGTTGGTGCTGTGTGTACAGCTTCAATTATTTAAATTCTGCAATTTATATTAGAAGTATACTAGGGCTGTTTGTTAGGTGACAGGAACACTACACTATCTGATTGAAGACTCTACGGTATTTAAATTGATTACTTTTCGGTATATGATCAATATTCACTACAATCAACTTTGCCTTTCAGCCTTCTATTTCAACAATAGACAATAAGCTCTAAAATGTGTCTGAAGTCTGGCAAGTAGCTCCCGGTAGTGTAAACCCCCAAGTCACTAATTTCACTTATGCAGAAAATGCAATTACAGAAAAGAAAGGAAGATCAAACGTTTTCGCTGAACATATTTAAAATTTGAGACAACATTACAGAAGTTCAGCTCGCATTGAAATTGCTTAAAACTTTCAAATTTTACCAAATAATAAATGATTTTTTTCTTTTAATTCGTACAGTGAGCTACACAATGTTTAGTGTCTAATCTTCCATTATACAATACAAACTTGAAGAGACAGAATAATGGATGAGCACGATGAAGATCTTGTGATGGTGAGGTTAATTAAGGGAATAAGCATTGTGATTCATCGAATTGTTGTTTCGCACAAGGTCAACGATGACTGAGCAGAGCTCTGATTAAAGGTGATCATCGCTTCTCATTTACATATAATATATACTACAGATATATAATATATAAGACTCAATTTTCATATATAAGACTTCTATGTCTAGCAGGGAAAGCACTTTTCTTGACTATCCTCGTATCTAAGTCTCATATTTTTAAGGTTGCTGACAATGCGAGCTGGGACTGGAAGTAATTTGTAACAGTTGCAGTTGTGGGGATAATGTTTCAGTATGGAGTTTATTTCATGTGACACACTAGATTTGGTGAGATGCAAAAAAAAAAAAAATGATAATTCAGGTTCGCAATTTGTTACTTCAGGGAATCGCGAGACGTAGTAAGATAGTATATCGGAAACAGATGGAGGAACAAGTAATTGAAGTAAATTAATTAAAATCTTTGTTAACCAGTAAGATACATTTTTGGAAAAATGTTGGCTACGCTATTCATACTGGTTGCCATGCGTGGATATCAGAGTTTGTGAAAGATGACGTAATGTAGAAAGCCTAAAGTTGTTATGTAAATATAGAGGTTGTACAGTCCGTGTCTGAGCTCAAGCTTCTAGCTGGTATGTCAATAATGACTGAGTGCAAAAGTATGAGGAATTATATTATCGGTTCAGAGGTGGCTTCATTGGTGTTCATGGTGTTGGAGCAGGAACCTTTAAATCGAAAGGCAGTGATATCTCACAGGAAGTAGGATGTATTTTACTATCATAGAGCTGTTTGCTAGAAAGTTCTTGTACTGAAAACTGTGAAACGTTTTCCCCTCTCCTTGAGGACGCGATCTACGTGGTGTGACGTTTCTACAGAGTATATAGAATGTTCCGTTGTATCTGGGGAGAGTCATTCACTTTTAGTGCTTTATAATTAAACACACACACCGATAAAATTTCCACTTATTTCTTTTTTATTTTTCTAAAATTTTCGTTGCGTCTTGCAATATCTTCAGCAGTTTTGACTGTCCGTTATTCACACTGCGTTCTTTTTTGTTTGTTTGCGCGCATATATGTGGTTTAGTGCGTGTGTGTGTGTGCCTACACATGCATGTATGTATGTATGCATGTATATATGTATAGATGCATGTGTATGTATGCATGTATTGTGTGTGTATGCATATCTATATATGTATGTATGTGTGTATATTTGTATGTATGTATTCTGCATATTCATGTGTTTGCGCGTCCGTGTTTGTGTTTATATGTATGTGTGCGTATGTGTGTGTGTTTGTATATGTGTGTGTACTTCTGTCTCCTTGTGTGTGCATGTCTGAGTGTGTGTGTATGTTTTGCAAGTATGAACCGTATTTGTATGTATGGATGTGCATCTCCATATGTATGGACGTGTGTCTCCATATGTGTCCTTGTGTGAAGTAAAGTGTGTGTGTATATATGGTCATGTATTTCAGTCACCATTTGTGTATGTGTGCGTATGTTTGTATGTCTGTTTGTTTGTTAATTCCGAGTATATAGAAGAAAAAAAAAAAAAAAGGTGTTTAATCTAATCATGCATGTATAAATAGTATACAACGTCTAATCTTAGTTTATGATTTATCACTTCTATCTAATTGGGCTTATTATGTAAGAGTTATATAATTTTCACCAGGTCTTCAGAATATAAACTATTGTTGCAATCGTTTTGTATAAATACGACATATCAAATATAACAAATCATTTCGATCTGAAGCTATATTTTTATCTTGTATTCTGTTAATGGTGTAAAATGTTAATGATCGTTTTAAATGGCTTTACACATTTTCGTCCGGATAATTATTTTGTTATGTATACAGGAGAAATTTTATAGAAATTTTGTCATTTCTACTTTGTGATGTATAATAAACATAAAGATAATGACAATTCCAGAATTGTGAGAATACAATTTCTTTCAATTAACTATCTTTTCTACTTTCTCTAAGCAGTGAAAATAAAATGTTTTTCTAAACCAGGAAGTCAGTATTATGGAAACGTTGTAGCAGCATTTTTCAACGGTTTAAATGAGTACGTCACTATTTCTTTTTTGTAAAGTATGATACCGTTATTTTGTCAACGTTGATTCAATACAGTCAAATAGTGGTGTTGTGAAACTTACGCAATAAAATATTCTTTAAAATTATTTATAAGCAACTCATACTCCCGTATAAGTTTATCTGAGTCTGTACGTCAGATACAAAATGGCATAAATGACTTAGTGGAAGTAATGACAGAGTGACGCAAGCAGTGCGCGCAAATATATTCTCTGACGTTGAGAGTATGAAGAAATTACGTAGAGAAATACACTACAATACGATGGAAGTATAATTCAAATGTAATCGCAATATAGTTTTTCTTAACTAGGCAATGAATGTATAACTAAAACTATGGCTGAGCAGGTGGAACTAAAGAATTTATATTGTAATTTCAAGTCGTCCATAAACGGAATGTGATTTATTTTTTCATCACTGATAAATTTGTAGCATGTTTTAACGTCTCCCAAGATCAGTGTACGACGAATAAGAGCAACCACGAATAGCAGTGTAACACCTTTGAATATTCCCCTATTTATGTTGATTTTTCATAATTTATCTTGGCCTGATGTTATTATAGGTCTCTATTTTAGCATAATATTTCGTTAGAGTCGGACAACATTCTCAGGTATCCCAAATATACTGAGGCATTCTAGGATCCATGAGTATGACACACTGTCATATGCCTTTTGGTAATACGTCCATGCCGTTGCTAACCACTTCTTCCCGCTTTTTGACTTCTCGGGTGACATTCTCATCTGAATATAATAGGTCGTTTGTCCTCTTGGAACGCTTTCTACATCCTTTCTCCTCAAGGTATTTATATATATCCTTTGCGATAACACCTGTTGTTGTTGGTGTTATTGTTATTATTATCATTATTATTATTATTATTATTATTATTATTATTATTATTATTATCATTCTTCTTCTTCTTCTTCTTCTTCTTCTTCTTCTTCTTCTTCTTCTTCTTCTTTTTCTTCTTCTTCTTTTTCTTCTTCTTCTTCTTCTTCTTCTTCTTCTTCTTCTTCTTCTTCTTCTTCTTCTTCTTCTTCTTCTTCTTCTTCTTCTT
>NC_068989.1:27813466-27837480 GCF_001194135.2 Octopus bimaculoides | reverse complement strand
TTATTATTATTATTATTATTATTATTATTATTATTATTATTATTATTATTATTATTATTATTATTATTGCTAGTGTGAAAGATTCACGGATAGTTCTTAATTACCGGTTATTCTTTACTTGAAAGCAGGGAAGTGCCTTCTCCTGTGACTCAAAGAGACAATACTCTCCTTAGAATGCGAGCTGCACCCAACAATGCTGTCTTCTGGTTCACCTCGAGCCTGACAGTGACTCCAATATTCTTAACATGTTTTTTCAAAACCCTTGGAAACTGCTCCTAATGTTCCAATTACCATCGGTATCACCATTACTTTCGTTATGCCCCATAACTTTCCTATCTCGTCCTGCAGTGGCTGGTATTTCTCAATCTTTTCTGTTTCCTTACATTTCACTCTCGAATCGCCTGGCATTGCAACATCTATTATTTTTACTTCTTTTTCATCTTTATGGATGAGCATGATATCTGGTCGCCTTACCTCTATGACTTGGTCGCACTGCATGTTACAATCCCAGAGTATTTTGTATTTTTCGTTTCCCATTACTTCCTCTGGCTTGCGTTCATACCGTTGTTGGGCTCTCTCGAGCTAAGCTTCATCGCACAACAGCCAGTGGACATATCTATCTGGCTACAGTGTGGTGTCTCCTTTTGTATTCGCGCTATGCGAGCTAACATCACTCACTAACCATATGGCTTATACATTATCCCTTCTTATAGCACATCCTACACTGTGGCAAGTCAATACTTTCATCAATTTGATATTTGGAGTGGTTTGTTCTGAGCGCTGCACACTAGTGCCTCAGTCGGCCCTTTTACGTTTCCTTTCTGCAGCCATTGCCAAGTTCTATTCCAATCAATTTCATCTTTATTTTTCAAGAACTGACCGTGCATGTTCTTGTCCGGCCAAACCAGGCTATTCGCCTCTTCCCGTACATAACGTTCACAATACACCAAACCCCGTCTCCTTTCGTTTTTGCATACGATCTTGATACATCACTCTTGGAGTGTAGTACCTTGTTCGCTGTCATTAACTTATGTGTTCTCCGGTCTATCTCTTGTAATTCATGCTTCTTCCAAGATACAATTCCTGTCCCATATCTCATCAAAGTGACCGCGCACGTGTTAACTACTCTAATTTTATAGCAACCATTTAGCTTCGAGTGGGGCACAAGCCGAATTATCTAATACTCTTTCCTGTACATTTCTTTATCTTGTGTTCACTCACCTTATCTCTTTCAATGATGCCCGGGTACTTAGATACGTCATCTCCAACTTCCTTTCCAGCTTGATCCCTTGGCTTTTACTGATTTTTCAGAATCATTGCATCACATTTCTCGATCCCAAATTCTATGGCAATATCTTTGCTAAGTATCTGCACAGTTGCCATCAAACTCAATTTCTTTCTCAGTCTTAGCGAATAGCTTTAGGTCATCCATAAATCATAGGTTGTTTACTTTCACCCTGCCTAGCATGTACCTCACACGCATCTTTCTTAAAGCGCTAGCTGGTGGCAGTACGGTTGGTGGCAGTAGGAGAGGCGACAAACTGTTCCCTTTAGTGATTCCTCTTTTGATATTAACCTCTCCCAGCATATCTCCCCATGCTGTGAGTTTATTATTATTATTATTATTATTATTATTATTATTATTATTATTATTATTATTATTATTATCAGTAGTAGTAGTAGTAGTAGTAGTAGTAGTAGTAGTAGTAGTAGTATAAAAGACAGAGAACTAGCAGAATCGTTAGCACGTCCGGAAAAATGCTTAGCGGCATTTCGTCCATCTCTATGTTCAAATTCCGCCGAGGTCAACTTCCCCTTTCATCCTTTCGGGATTGATGAAATAAGTACCTGTAGACCACTCGGGTCGTTGTAATCGGCTAGCCCACTCCCCACCCCAAATTTCACGCCTTATGTTTATAGTAGAAAGGATCATTATTATTATTTTATTTTCTTTGCACAGATTCTAACGCCTTTAGGGAAACGTTGTCATCTACTGGTATTGATACATCAATTAGAAACCATATTTTTCTTCATGATCTCTGACCTATATCTGGCCTATTGGCCTTAATTTCTCTATCTGTGTGCATTGGCATATCCCAGAGTTGCTTTCTCGTTTTCTGTGACCTTTTCTGGCGTGTGCCTTTAACATATTTTTCCGTTGTTATTCCATCGTGTTGGCATAGCTTCCAGTGTATGTAGGTCCCAGCTCTGTCGTGTCTGTGAATATATTCCCTCTTAGCCAAGACCGGGCAGCCAGAGATAATATGATTTATTGTTTCTTGTCCATCGCCACATATTCTGCAGTTACTGGTTATGTTTCTTTACATTAAATGTTTTTGGTAATTTCTGGTGGGAAGGCTTTGGTCTGGTGCAGCAGACCAAAATCACTATACCATTACCCTGTCCAAAGTCGAATTTCTAGTTGTTTCCCTAGATCTAAATTCCCGACTTACAAACCTTATCACAAAACAAACGTATGTATGTATGTATGTATGTATGTATGTATGTATGTATGTATGTATGTATGTATAGGTGCAGATTCGTATGTTTTGTTTTATGTATGTCTTCTCATGGATATACTTGCATATCTATCTAGACATGTTCATATATACTTAAATTATAAATGTCTGGAAAGTTTTACTGATTTTTATAGTTTCAGTGATGACTTGAATCTGTAGTCTTCGAATCAGCTTTCTCCTTACTGGTTTTGAAAAACCTAATTTCTCAAGATTGGTATTTAGGCTGTGGGTTACATGTCTCAGTGCTTCAATAATTACAGGTATAAACCTGAAGTTGTAATCTAGATAGAGTAGCTGCAGATTTCTTAATAGTTCAACGTAGGTATTCTCTTTTTCACTGATCCTCAGCTTTATGTTAGCATCCGCTGGGCAACCGATTTCCACCAATGTACACACTTTCTCTTCTCTATTCCAAATCTTTATCTCAGGACTGTTGTGTTTACATTTTATTAAGATTTTCCCTGGGGTATTCCACCAGTACTCCTTTTTATAATTAGTCGCTATGGCTTCCACCATACTGTGCGTTCTTATTTCCTTGTCCTCAGGGCTCTATTTCCGACGGATTTCATAATATAGTGTCCTAGCTACAATATCATGTTTTATCGGTAGATAACACTAGGATAACATATTCGGACAACCGATTGTGATGTGAGTGATATCTTCGGTGTTAACTCCACTAAGTCTGCATCGGTTGTCACATTTTACTGCTTTTTCTGCATCTCTGTCCCTTTTGTGCATCAGGTATTTGGTTGATATTTAGTTGTTGGTCCATGATAGACAGCTTTGATGATCAATGTTACTATTATCTCTGGGCTTTCTACTAACATATCTATGCATTGTCTTCTGCTGATATACGCCCATCCTTACTTCTGATGATAAGTTGCAGTAGAGTCGTGCGACATTTTTGCGCATATATTTAAGGTTATCAGAGAAAAAATGCTGCTCAAGGTGCTTCCTTCCAAGCCTTAAGATGTTATCAGCCTCATGTATGCAAATTTGGACGGGGGATGCCTTTCGACAGTTATGTATGTATGTGTGTATGTATGTATATATGTCTATTTGTATGTATGGGTGTGTATGCATGTATGTATGTATGCATGCTTATGTGTATATTTGTGTATATTGGCAATAGTTTAGATTATACTTGATATATAGAAACACATGTTCTAATTTAATGTTTTATGTGTCTTTACTGTCTACGCGTCAGGCGGTTGTAGATTTTATTTCGAATCTAAAATTGCCAGTTTCATTTTCATGTACGTCTCCTCACTCAAGTTCACCTTCAAGATTTGGAAGGGTGTCGCACCGTGTACTGATACCATTTTATTGTGTAGGGTATTTCTGTATGCTGATTTAAATCAAGAATTGTGTTTATGCAGTATTGAGTATTGGTGGTTAGAATTTAGCCATTAGTGCATTTGAACGTCATCAGGTTTGTATCTTGGTGGTTTTTATTCTTAAGGGTGAGCTACATTGATGTATATATACATATACATACATACATACCCACACACATATATATATGTAAATATATATATATATATATATATATATATATGTATATATATATACACATATATATATATATGTATGTATATGAATATGTTCGTGTAGCATATTCATACATGTGTATGCTTGTCTTCATCTCTAATTTTCAAGGATTTTTATCGTTGTTATTACACAATATTTCATGATTCTTCTGAGAATTTCCGTCTGTCACAAGTTCATAGCGCATAAACTGGCAAAACGACAAGAAGAATACATTCTAATATTTCCGAAAGGAAATTGTATGATATTTCGTTGCATAAATGCATAAATATGAGTGGCTTGGAACCATATCGGAGCAAAGACATGTATTCTCATATCGTTCCATTTTCTTGTGCCAATGTATTTAGATGTGGAACAGTAAATGACATAATGATTTCCAAGCAGCAGACATCCATTGGCAAGTACTTATGGATTGTTTATAAAGTTTACCCAACATCCAGGCAGCTTAGATTGAGACGTCGTGTTGTTTCCAAAAGGTACGTTAAAGTAATATATTTGAGAACTAAGTTTTTCTCCGGCTCTGCTGGTTTTTCCACACACTCAGGTATGTTCAAGCCATTTAATATTCCCTTTCATGTCGAAATGGATAGCTTACCATGCATGTTTCAAGTAGATCCTATTGAAATGTTTGTAAATACAGATTTCCTGCAGAAATTGTATCAATGCCAGAATTCTGTCAGAAATAATTTCTTGAACTTGAAATTTATCTCAACTGCAGAAAATGGGGCAACAAATCTGATACAACTTATCCTACAAACTGCAAACTCAAATTTCAGATAGATGTGTGCGGATTCCTAGAATCACTTTATAGAAACGTTTCGGTAAAAAAAAGTGCACTCTATGGTCTACATCAAGGATTCTACAAGCTCCACTAAAATATATGAAGTTAAAGATGAATATTAAGACTAGAAGTGGTGCTCGAAAATCAAATGTAGTGGGTAATCGTTAGGACGCAATGTTTCTTCCGTACAAACGTTAAATTTTCGGCAATATTTATACAAATAAAAACTATTTCTGAATACTGAAATAGTTGAAACATAAGAACACGGATTAATGATGGAGACTTTGAAAATATTTTGCTTCTGGTTTAATGCAGCTCGTCATCTGTTATTGAAACATTTTAAATGCTAGACAGAATCAAGCATAAAGCTAAATTTTAACTAACCTTAATCCACAATGCCAAGTCTTTTTTAAAATATTACCTTTATTATTTTGTAATATAATATTAAGTAATAGTTTAATACATGAATAAGTATCATGAACAGAGAGGGAAAAAACGCTCTGTGTTCTAACACATACGGTTACTAAAAGTCATGTAGCAGAGGAAGGATAGAGCAACAAATCTGACACACCTTACCTAATAAACTGCAAACATAAATTTTAAATATGTGTGCGGACTTTCTGTATCACTTTACAAAACGCTTCGCGGTATAATATGTGGTATGAAAGATGACTGTTAGGAATAGAAGAGATACTGGATAGCTGAATGTAGGAGTTAATCATTAGGACATAATGTTTTTTCTCAATGAACTCTGTTTAAGTTGTGCTGGATAATCAATTTAGTGGGTAATCATTAGTGTGCAATGATTTTTTCCCTACACATTTCAAACTTTCGACAATATTGAACAAGTATTCCAGATGTGAGTATTTACACCTGTCTATTTTCAAACGTTTGCTTCTCTGTTTATTGTACAATGTCTTTGTTCCGTATTCATGCTGGGAGTAATGCAAAAAGATAAATGTGTGTTATTTTTTCTCTCTTTAATACACACTGTGTATCCATTCAAATAAATACCGTTATCTCACACTAAACATTAGAATACAGCATAATATGATGCGTATATTATCAAGTGAAACAGCAGTTATTTAGAATAACAAAAGTTGAACAATTTCGGGTGGAATCGAAATGGTAAATTAATAAAGTAAAATATTCAGAACATACTATCGTTGAATGATCATTTCCAACTATACTGGTTCGAGTCTAAAGAAAGATATATTTCCAACTCTAAAAAGTAGTCATTAGGAATCTGGTTTCTTTTGATAATTTTAATACGTGTTATTAACCCTGTTTATTCCCATGCCGGTCTTGCTCGAGTAAGCATGATTATATGCTTTCCTAACGTAGCCATACCCTGGATTCATATTTCCTTACGCGTTAGTGCTAGGAAGGAGACTGCTTTGGTCATTTCTTTTGTTGGCTCATAATAGTGTTTCAATATATCTTTGATGAAAGTCACATACAAGGTTGCCATTATTCTAATTACTCCCTAAAAGCTGTACGATTTAGATATATGATAATGTGTTTAAGGTAGGTAGGTTACGTACTTAACAGTATCGTTAAAATGTATTTATGTGAATCCCCTTCACTTCAAATATGTAGGTAACTTACTCGGTTTTCTCGTCAAAAAATTATAATTCATTACTGGTATGCATTTAGCTTTTCTTTTTAATTCATGTGATAGCTATTCTCGTCTGGCTTTTGAATTTGAAAATGAATTACATTTCGCATATTTCACTATGATTAAATACCCGAAATGAGCAAAATGCGCTCAATGGTAACACCCATAAGTAAATAATACAATGTTAATGTGTTTGAATGTCTTTGTCTTAATTCATTTCGATCCCAATGAAACGCCAGGTAACAACGAATGGTTGAATCTACACATTGTTTCTGTCGCAATTAGCTTGTCATGTACTCCATACCACCTGTCTCTTCACAGGCTTGGAAATGACTATGCCTGATGCCAGCCCAAAATTTCGAAGTCGACTGAGTAAGCCGTAACCCATGAGAAGGGCCTACATCAGTTACTGCAAGGAGAAACCAGCTGAACCTGGGACTACTGTAATGTAAAATCGTCAGGACATGTTTGAATTAAGTATTTTGTAATATCAAGATGTAGATATATTCTAACGCTGTACTTTTGTTATTTGTTAAAAAAAAAAAGAAATTCTTGTATACTTTTATCGATCATATTACATCGTCAAAAGATCTGTGAATATTTTCTGACTTTTTTTGTTACATATGAGGGAGATGTACATGAAAATTAGTGAGAACATAACGATTTTGTTAAACCAAATGCACTCATTTTGGCGTAACTCTTGCAACCAGCACAAAAATTAAGTCTCTAACATCCTCATTTTTGTGTAGAAAATAAAACAATGGGTTAAATGTATGAAGATCCATACTTTTGATATTCTCATGATATATAAGGAACCTATGCCTATAGCATAACTCTCTCCAATTTGAAGACAAAATATCAAGACTCTAATCTTCCATCAACTATAAAATCTGTATACCATAAACAAGATCTATCCATTCCTATTCTTCTTGATATTCTTTATGGAATCAGTGTGGAGTACCATGTAGTGGTCTACAAAGAATTTGAAGAACTGTGTTCATGCAATGAGACCAAACTATTTTCTATTGAGGAACTTAATGATTCAATAACAGCTCCCACTGCAAAGCTCAAGGGATAACGATCAAATAATAGAGGTACAAATTTCTTTAAATCTCGAATTAGACAAAAATGCTTTGCACAAAGTTTCGGCGAAGATGGATCTTTGGTTTAATGTAGTAGCGTAACTATGTTAATCATAGAACACGATAGAAATAATGTAGAAGAATGAAACTACTTATACATTCATTTCGAAAGAACACTGAAAGCTGTACATCTTAAATATTCATGAATGTCAGTTAGTAATTCTGTGTAAAATGGAATCTCGAAATCGTCTTAGAAAATCAACTGCGATTAACTGTTTTACTTTATAAATAGAAATGTGAAAGTCCTGTGCATATACCTCAGTCCTAGATTTGTCACTGCATGGGATAGAAGAATCCACTGGATTCAGAAGGAAATGACGAAATAAAAAAAATCTCACACTTGAGATTTAGTTTGGCGAAGGCGTATATATTTTGTCAAACTGTTTCATATTAAGCTTGTATTAATGAAGCAATTTTCATAGCTCTATCAAAAGATAGAACCTGTTTTATATATTGTTGCTAAAGTTACATTGATTTATGTGACGACAAACTGAAACAGAACGTGCTCACATATCAAATTTCAACTTGACATCAGGAACATGTGAAAATTGATTTTTGATACAGAATCTGACACCTACGATGAACGACCTTGAAGGCTGTAATTTTAAAGATTTTTTGCAATCAGTAGGATACTCATTAGAAAGAAATTGCGAGGCATTAAAATAGTGCGATTGCAACATGGATCATAAATATAATTTATGTTTCATATTTGACACTCAGTCACCAAAGAGTGTATAAGGTTCTGTGAGACTATCAAGAATTTAAAAGATGGTATAAAGGAGTTAGAATGTGAGTATGATAACGGAATATGGTTGGTTAATTAATATGTGAGCCACAGAAACATTAAGCAAACGATGAACTCCTAAACAAAGATTTGGAACGAAACAAAAATTGAAGATTAGAAATTATGTGCATATTGTATTTTATGTATATTTCTGTAGATTCTGTTGTTTCCGAAGTGTTGTTTTTACTATCTATGAAATGCATAATTTTGAAATATGATACTTACAACCTCAATACAAAAATTACTTTTCAGAGTTAAAATCTAAGTTTTATGTATCAATTCTTTCTAATTAATCAATACTTTTATTGCAATGCAGAAAATACTCGATCCTACGTAGATAATTGACTCTACATTTTATCTGGATTCAGAACTTTATCTTGATATCATCCTGTTGAACAAGCTTTAATTAGACCTCAATAATCGAGTACGTTTCTTTGTCATATAGTCTCTACGTCATCGACCATAAACTAAACTACGTACATATTGCTCGAGTGAAAGACGGTGTGTTAAGTCAATCTTCTGTGCAGATGAGTCTGTGACACTGTCCCTGTTAATGATATCTTTATATTCCTTCAGGCTCGTATTTAACCAGTTTATTTGTCACATCTATTTTCTCATTCAACAGTACTATTGAGTTATTGCAATAAGACAAGTAAATATAAATGTTTCTTGCAGCACTTTATATTACCTATATCTGAAAAGAATAATTCGTTTAACCAACATGTAATCTATGTGATCGCTGCTAGAAATGAAATCGCCTTCAAAGCACACACTACCATTTTAGAAATTCAAAGCACACACTACCATTTTAGAAATTCAAAGCACACATTACCATTTTAAAAAATCAGGGTCACATATAACTATGTAATAGTATCTAATGTTTTGAAAATATATTAGTTTGGCTGTGACTGAACTAGTTGACCATATATATGATCCCTAAAAGTTAAACAACAACGTGAATAAACTTCCACTATTCTTCCACTATTAATTATAAGTAAAACTTGAATATAAAGTGAACAAAACCTGATACTTCACCATCGTAGAGTCAATATCTGAAAAGTATTTGTGAGCTTATACTAACAGGTTTCATATTTAATATCTCAATTTACCTATTTTCTTCCTTACAAATATTCATGAGTGGCTCATCTATTTATACGCCTGTGTGCTCGGTTTCTTTAGATAACGTTTTCCTGACAAATATAAACGGTAATGTTGAAGAGAAAATAGCTTCACAAATACACACACTGATTCATATTCCTAAAATTCTAAGTAGTCAAATTTTTAACATGAATTTGTGGTCTGTATTAGACATATTGAAGCATTTCGCTGAATTCGTGTCATACATTTTATTAAAGATAAATTGAATGGGATAGAAATATATTTTTTACTATTACAAATCCCCTTCAAAAGTAAAACATAGTTATTATTTTGCTGTGTATCTGTATTTGATTATTTGACACCTATTTAAAAGAACAAAAAACAGTTACAAATTCAAATACAAATTACATTAAAAAAATTTGCACAGAAGATAAACCTGAATCTATTTGTGGTTTAATAGATGTAGGAATGAAATGATACCAGAAAATACAACAATAAAGATTGGTTATTAATACAATAGCTAAATATCGAATGGTTTACATATATTGAAGCTTAAAGGATTTGACAGTTTTAATATTTTATGTTATCGAAATATAAAAAAAGGATTTGCACAATATTTTGAGAAAGACAAATCCTTGGTTAACTGCACTGGTATAAGTAGTCTAGATGTGAAACAATTTAGAGATTATAAAGCAGAGCATTCGAAATAATTTCATCGCAAAGAAATCCTAAAAATGTTAGTTTTAGAAATGGTAATAAATATTCATCAGTGTCCGTTAATAATTCTGCGCATTTAAACAACACGTACCAGGATTTCGTAAATCATCTTGGAAAAACCGAATGCAATGAGCAGCATGACTGAAAAGTGGGACAGTTTGGTGTATCTTAGCGTTTATAAGTCAGGCTACCCCGCATAGTTTGCTCCGTTGAAGGCCTTTCGGTCAGGACTCACTCACCTACTTGTCTAGTAGGTTCTATAAAATGTCATGGGCACTACTTTTCGGTCTTGACTTAAAGATCAAACTATGTAAACTTATACTATTAATTCAGCATCTTAGGAAAGAGACGTAAGCAAATCTTGAGGTGTTATATGCAATGGAATCGGTCGATTTATCTATCTTCTAAAGGTATTGAAATGATATTCATAGTCCTAATTTCCTAACGAAATACAATATGATGATTTACAATACGCAGAGAAAGTTGCCGTTTTGTAAAAATTAGGTTTGGAGGTGAGAAAGGGGTCAAAAGTATTAGAATGTTTATGATTCGTGAGGATTCAAGTAAGCGGGTGTAATTTACTGCCGCAGATATTTCAGAATAGCAAAGAATTTGGTTTGTGAATTCAAAACTGCAGTGCATGAGGGATGGAAAAGCCAGGAGGTGTTGTAAACTATCAGCTTCAACTATTTCAGCTACATATGATGTCTTCGACGCCGGGTTTGCGAAAGCTGAAAAAATTCATGGTCGACAAAGAACTTCACACAGCGATACAGACAAAATAATTTGAGAGGAGTGAAATAGATGACTTTTGTTCAGAGGAGTTAGAAGGTTTTGTTGAATTTCTGGTGAGAGAATGATGACTGCTGCGTTAGCTGGATTATACCCTCTTGCATTTGCTATATTTCGAAATTAGAATGTATAACGTGAAGCTGACATTGAATAAATACAGGTGTGTCGGAGAGCAACTAGGTGTTGAGTTTATGTTTTAGTGGTGCATGTAGTCAAAGTGGTACCCATCCAGTTCCAGAAAAATTTGTGAGGTGCAGGAAAAATTATACCATAGATTAAAGTGTGATTATGGATTTGTTTACCTCTTACACGAATATTTTAAAATCATTGGGAAGATGAAAGAAAACATTTTGACCTTGGTGATTATCGTATGGTTATCGATATTATAATTTAAATGAAATTGTATGAACTAGGAATTAAACTCGTTGGAAGATTTGATGTGCATTTTAAGATAAAACCTATTCAAAACGGTAATTGAAACCTGTTGGCTTATCTTATCACTTCAAATTTAAAATAACAACTTTAACAACTCCTTTTGTTTATTATAACCACTATAGTATCTCATAAAATTGATAATGATCACTTGGTATTCTTTGATAATTATTAATAAAATCCCACTATATGTTTGCATTCAATTTCACTCTTCGGTTCATTTGTGGCAAGATAGGAGATGAAATGTTTGGAAAACAAGTAAGTTAATAAATCAGCCTTAATTTATCCATTGTATTGTGTGGTTAGTTAATGAATAGTTAGCAGGTAGTTAATAAATAGTTTGGGTATTGGATTTTGCATTCTCATTACTGACATAAGAATAAACGTTAGCACTCTACAATAGCAAGCTTTATTGAAACAATGATCAATATTTCTAAATATTCTACAAAACTCCGGCCTGTATTTTTGTCTAAAACGCTTAAGTAATCAGAATTGATATATCGTAAGAGGGAATACAATATTTGAATTTTAATACCAGAAAGGTAACGATGTGAAATGTTCATCTCTGTAACTACACACTCTAACCTAATTACATAATCAGAATTAACGTGTTTATTTTCTATTTTGATAATGCAAACAGCATTTGTGATTAGACTGTAGCCAACTCTGACTACAATGAACTTCTACTATGTGACCTTGAATAACTTAATAGACGTTTAATTATTGTGTAATTCGCTTTCATCCATTTCTTACAGTTCAGTGAATAAATGCCAAAAACTGACAGGTAATTCTAGAATACTGGCGATGTGGTGACTATTAATTAAACATAATTCCTAATTAATCCTTCACAATATCACTTTATTTACAACTCCTCTTTGATTCAGATGACTGTCTTAGAATGCGAAGGTATTCTCGTTAATGAGTTAAGAGATGTTCTTTAGTCAGTAATGGAATAATATCTTCACTGTTTGTAGAAATGAAACCTATCCCAGTACTTTTCCTTTTTTTAATAACTGAGTCTGAAAGAAAGAATAGCCCTCCTGACTTTTTCAAGTGGGGACCGGTGAGGTTGCTGTCGTTAATCTTGTGCTTAAATTGTTGCATATTTACAGTAAAATATTATGTAACATTAGGAACAAGTATTTAAGTTTTTGTTTATCCTTACATGGGGATAAAATACTAGTCGTACTAATCACACAAATCGTACTAATCCTTGATCGAATGTTTCTCTGCCTTAACCGCCCCCTTGTAATCTTCAGTCATAATATATCTGGGAATGTATTATTGCATGTGTATTTTATATTTACATGCTACACTAATAGATTCATGCAGCTGCAACTCTCATGATTAGAAATCCGGCTCTGAAATCTAATCCTTATTTTTCTTCGCTTATGTCATTGTTTTTAGCCTCAGAAAACAGACACAGTGAATCAAAAATTACATTATCTACTCTGTCCTTCCTTTCATTGTGATACTCGCGTGATTTCAGTATAATTTGGGTACCTTTCCTTTCAGATGAAGTGACAACATGAAGGGTACTTCATTGATTTGCCTTCTTTTCGCGTAAATTTATTGAATAAATAATTGTTAAGTGTTTAAAACTTGTGATAAGCAAAACGTTTTTTAATATATTTTACTCATTAGGGCGTCGAGCTGGCAGAGTCGTTAGCATGCCGGGCGAAATACTTAGCGGTATTTGGTTTGCCATTACGTACTGAGTTCAAATTCTGCCGAGGTCGACTTTGCCTCTCGAGGTCGATTAAATAAGTACCAGTTATGCAATGGAATCGATGTAATCCACTTAATCTCTTTGTCTGTCCTTGTTTGTCCCCTCTGTGTTTAGCCCCCTGTGGACAGTAAAGAAATAAATATATTTTACTTATTAGAGTTACGAAATAACTGATGTTACTGTAAAATTAAATCAGAAAATTTCGAAGAGGGTGTGAGTCGTGTTTAATATATCCAATTGGAATATCTTTGAAAAGTCAATAGTATTTATGTATGGAAATTAGCAGAACTGAATAAACAAAAATGAATGTAAGTATCATTATGTTGTAGTGGATTTTAGTTGAAACATGTTTACAAAGATTGGCCTAGATTCTGCGAGGGAAATGTAAAAATCAAATCAGCTACGAGCAATAATCGATACTCTGATATAATAGTAAGAGATGTGTAAAGAAAAAGAGAGGGAATATTGACGGCTGAAAAGTAGAATTAATGCTGAATACGGTGAAATTTCAAAACATATCTTTCGTCTTGAACAGTGTTGCTGTTTTGTTCTGAGGAAGAATATAGTATTCCTGTTGTAATCCTATTAGCCGTGCGATATTTAAGTCGGTGTGATATATAATCTGCTCCTGCAGTGTCTTTCGTATTCAGTATTTTTGGTTGGTTGCCATTCCACCAGTAAACTGTTACAATCGGAATTACAAAAGTGATTAAAGTTTCCCGAAATTTATTCATGACTGATGTAAGGCAATACTCAGTTGTAAAATATTACACCCCACTCACAGGTATGTATGCGTGTTTATAAATAAATTCCTTTGAGCGAAAGACAGTATGAGGCGAACGTGTTAAAACTGTCAAATTTGATTTTCCCTTTTTATCTGATTTTCTTCTAAGATTCTTTTATCGACAAACCTTTTTATTTTGTTTTTTATTGCTAAATCAGATGCATTAGTTCACTAATATGAAATGTAAACATAAAGATCAATTGTTAGATTATTGAGCAACTTTGAAAATTTATTGCATATCAAATTTGCTACCTCGAGAAGATTTTGTTTTTATTCAATCAATAGAAAGAAAGATCGAATTTGGGAAATGATTCAGCAGGTGATTGATTTTAAAGTTACAATTGATTGCAAAAGTAAACATGTTTTCTTATATTGACAGAATACAGTGTGAAACATTGTGTTGAGGGAGGATGCGCAATAGATGAAATTAACATCTTATAATTACTTGACTGTTAGTTATAAGAGTAATGCTGGAAGAACGAAAGATTAATTCAGATTTCGTTGGATTTGAGACAAGAATGTATATCAGTCTTAATATCCACCGCTCATGAGAATATGGGAAAATGATATAATAAATATCGGGTGTTTAAGGCAGCGAGCTGACTGACTCTTTAGCACGCAGGTCAAAATGTTTAGCGGCATTTCATTCATCTTTACGTTCTGGATTCAAATTCCATCGAGGTCGATTTTGCCTTTCCATCCTTTCGCAGTCGACAAAATAAGTACCAGTTAAAACTGAGGTAGATGTAATCGACTTACAGCCTCCCATAAAATTATTAGTTTTCAAATACTAAACCACTGAATGTTTCAACTGACCCAGATGAGTTACAAAAACAGAATAAGACAAAAATAAACAACAATATTATATGCGTGTTTCCGAAGGAAGATTTATTGAAGTATGTGTAAACTGCCTAGTTAACAGTTTGGGGAACGAAAGACATTAGTGATATCGGACAAAAGTAGAATAGAATGTATAAAGTATCCTGTGTGTATACAGTTTTAAGTATAGATGAGTAGAGAAACTTGAATTAAAGTTGTAAGTGTAAAATCGGAAGTGCTGCTCATTGGAAAGCTAGAATTTCTTGAGGAATTAAGAGTTGCTTATTATTCGGGTTTTATGTTTTGGATGAGAAGTATAAGGCTTGTCTGTGCTGAAAGGAAATCTGAAGTATGAATACATACACAGATATGACATAAGTAAATAGACACACAATAAAACATCGCTTAATGTTTACTTTAACTTGAAAAGGTTTATATGTTTATTAATTGAGATTTCCATGTTTTAAGTTCCATATGTGGCTGTTTAATCATGCTACTTACAAAAAAATCCTTGGAGCTGTCCGAATTTCAAAGAGTCCGTATTGTGGGTCAATCTAAAGGTGGAATTGGAGTAAAATCGCAGAAAAACCTTGGGACCCATTTTCTAGTTAATAGAGTGGTTGTGTAATTCAGCAGATAGAGAAAGGAGATCACATCATCCAGCCCAGGTCATTCAGAGCCTCTGACGGGACCCTTCGTTTTGTTAAGAGAAATATGGAGGATAATCCTCGTTGCGAGGCCTCCCACATAGCAGAACTAGTTGATATCAGTCCCGGAACAGCTGTCAAGTATCTCCACAAACCTGGTTACTGTGGCAGAGCAGCAAGAAGGAAGCCACTTCTTCGATGAGCCAATATCAAACGGACAAAAGATCGGGCCAGTGAGATGGTGAAGAGGCCAGTCATATTTTAGGACATATTCTCTGATGAGAGATTTCTGTATTTTCTGGCAGTGGTCGAGTGTGTGTCGGGAGACACTACGATCAAGAATTTGACGTGACAAAATTGCAGTCAACAATGAAATACGGTGGTTATTATGTGATAGTATGGGGAGCAATTTGGAGCAAATGTCGATCTGAGCTGGTAGAATGTGAGAGAAAAGTAAACTGAAATATGTGTCCATATTACAAAAAGGACTCCTTCCAGTCTTCTCCAATGGTGAAATAATTAAAGACTCTTTATTTATTGAAGATGTGGTTCCTTGTCACACGGCTAAAAAGACCAAAGATTTGTTGGAAGAGAATGGCATTAAAAAACTTCTATGGCCAAACCAGTCACCAGATGTGAATTCTGTTGAACACATCAGGGGCATAATAAAAAGGACACTTCGTAAAAAGAACAAGGAATCATCTTCAAAGACAGATCTTTTCAGATCATTGCATGAAACTTGACAAGAAATTCCTCAATTGAATATTCGTCATCTCATAAGTAGCATACCTAATAATATCCGTGCATTATTCAAATGCAAGTGGCATGTCTACTAAACATTAAATATTCACATTATAATAAGTAATAAATAATTTGAAAAAATAATTTCTGACCTAAATATATTTTCACGATTATAAGAGTGTCTATTTACCTTTGTCATGCCTGTGTACGCTTTGTAAAGCGACAGAAACGTACACGTGGAAGTCATTTTTGGTCCTGTCGTTAAAGAAAACAGTTTCGTATACATAAAATATGTGTCACAAAGCTTTAAAAAAATTGTTTGTGTATGTGTGGGTTTGTGTTTAAGTTATATAGAAACCAAAGTCAAGTATTACTTTTATTGTAAGAGGAATGTAATTAGGCGCGTCTATTTCAGCTTGTCATGGTTTCTACGTTAATATTCTCATGAGTGGAGAGACAATATCATCTTTAGCAAATTTGATTCATTGTTGAAAAGGAAGAGATGTATTTATGGAGTATATTCTCCATTGTTTCAGACTACTTCAATGGCGAATAAATGAATATAATACTTCATTGAGTTGGTGTTGATAATTAAGTCAAATAAACACTAACATAAACACCACGAGAAAAATAAACAATAGATAGCAGAATGTAATATCCAGTGATAAAAATATAAAAGTGAAGACACTACCGTGAGTTCTTCAGATACACAGAGATAAAGCAGAAACCATATTATATATTCTAGAATCGGCAAAATAAATTGAATGAATGTCCATCCCACACTAAACAAACAATCACTAAATTATATTCTGTTCTTCAAACATAACCTGGATGCAGCAACGGCACTTAACTGAAACGAAATCAATAAGCCGTACTAGTATGCTGTGCGTGCTATATTCATCCGCTCCAGATGATGATCAATATCAGTGAACTAGATTCAACATCGCCTTCATGACTATGAATACGATGTCTAATTTCCTTTCTTTGCTTTATTAGTTTAAACATACTGTTCGATTAGGGTTGAACTATCATATTTATATGATTGACACTGATCATCACAGAAAAGTTAGTTTGTTGGAAAATTACGCAATACTGACAAGGAAAACTTGACAATTATAGGAGGTAGTGCCCCATAATTTCAAGAATACTTTAATGCAACCAGAGGTGGTGATATACTCATTACACCGTCCGTTCTTTAAATATGATATACAGATAAATGGCTAAGCAGTTAAGTTGATATTCAGTGACGTATACAGAGTATAGAATTTATATAAATCGTATTAACGAGTTCCTCCCATTCTGATGTTGACTAAATTAAAATAAAATTAATATGATAATTTGAAATTAATCAAGTTAAATTCTATTTTAAAAGATGAAAACAAGAGTCAGAAAACTGGTCTGTAATAATATTGAAATGAATGCATATTTATTGTAAACTTTGAGAAACGTTATATTGAGAGTGGCCTTTAAACAGGTGTAAGGACATTATGTATCATAACAGATATAGAGCACCTCACGCAACAATAACAATAAACGTACATTTTTTGATAGGAATATATCTGGATTTGTCAGCATGCTCTCGTGAAGACCAAACATATATTTCAGCAAAAGCACAGCGATTTGTTCTGAGAATCAATCTATATCAATGCTTTCAGAAATCTACTTTTCAAATATATGAAAACGAAATATTTCGGGTGGAAGCCGGAAAAGAAAATATTAAGAATAGAATAGTCGAGTGTAAAAGACACATAAATACAATTCTATATTGACTGTATATTCTATATTGATTGTGTACATATACACCCGACATTGTTTTTAATGATCTTGACCAGTTATTTATATTTAAAGTGCATTCGATATATCATGGCTTCAAATATTGTTGTATATTCTACCATGCTCTGTTTTGAAGCAGGTAAGAAAGCATAATATGTTCCATTCAATTCGCTATTTCGTCTGTGCATTTTATATTGGGAATTTTTAGAGCCAAATGTATCTGAACGCGGCATAGTTCATTTAAGCAGTACGAAATATCCGAAACAGATCAGTATACATTATTTACAGTTTGTGTTGTATCTTTACAATGTTGAATTGTTATAACTCCGACTTCGATATAGAGCATAGTTCGGCATGCCCACTTCGGTGTGCAGCACACTTTTTTAATGAAACCAGTAAAAACACGACTATCACTGACCGCCTATTACCTAATCTGGTACTTCACATACTTCTCTTTACTTCTAGTAACTAGCTTATTACATTCGTCACGTAGGAGGGGTGTACCGTTATTACTAATTCCCAACAATATCTCCCCTTTTAAGTTTTCTCTTAAGTATTATTTTATTTAGCAAGAATTTTTATCTATTCACTCCACCTCCCATATTTGAGTATCTTCCGTACAATTTAAAAGTTTTTGCGCTTGGCATCTACTTTCAGGAACTCTGTATGTTTTTCCCTCTCACTTCTACGCTGGGGTTCAATCACCTGCAGTGACGTTGGTACGTATCGTACAACTATTCGACCTGTTCCTCCAACTTCTTTGTTTCGCTTTCCACGAATCTCTGTTTCAATTGGTTTCTGTGTCTCATTTGTATGCGTTTTCTGCTTTTTACGAATACATCATTTTACCTATGCGTTTGGTAAGTACTTCATCCTCCCAACTCTGCTTTCCATTCTTGTATGCTCTCATATACACCTTTTCTGCAACTTTAAGAAATCTTACTATGTCTTCCTTGGCACTTTTTCTTTACTTGCCTGGGAGAAATTTATCAAAGACTGACTTTGCTTTCTATACAAACATCAGCTCCATTGGTGAGCTACCTGCTGGTGTATTCGGATTTGTTGTCACACGGTACACTCTTAAAAATTGTTGTAGAGCTACCTCATCCATGACTTCCTTCAGACGCCATCTTGTTTAGGATGCCAAATCTTGCAAACAATTTGTGTAAAAAGTTTATCACAGTTAAGGATGTTGGCTTTTTACACTTACAAATTTCAGGCCATTTCGAGAAACTATCAACTACCACTAATTAGTAAGAAACATTTAAAGGACCAACGAAATCGATGTGTAGACTCGACCACGGAACATCTACTTTTGAAGAATGTTTACTTGTTATCGTGGGTAATTTTTCATTTAGTTTTGGCTTAGATACAGGTGTTCTACTCTGTTTTAGTGAACCAACTATATTTCCACACAAAATACTTATGGGCGTATACCACAACTTGAATAGTTCCACCCACTCTGTGTCAACTTCAGTGTACTTTTAACACTTATATCTTTGCCTTTTTCGTTTGACTCAGAAATGCTATATTACATACAAATTCCCAGAAAAAATTTAATCTTTTTCCCGTAACACCAAGTGCTGCCTCATTCGTTTTAATTAATTTCGGCTTACCGACATATTTCTAAGTATTTTATTTTATAATGGCGATATCCCTTCCAGTATCTAATTTCATTTTAACACTTGTATTTCTAATTTTCACCTTCACGAATTTCCTCATCGCTATATTTCCAATTTCTTCCGATGACGCTATTTATTCTTTTTCGTGTGTTCTGAGGTTTTATCATCTTAGTTCTACAGTGCGTCTTTATATGTGCTCTATTTCCACAACGAAAGCACTACGCTTTTTTAAATGGACAATTTTTCCTCAAGTGTATACTTCCACATGCAAAACGGGTTCATTTCCCGATTTTTGTCGTGTTTTCTTAGAAAACACTTTGTTTCCATTCTGACTTCTTCGCCCTTGCTTTATTAGAAACAATCTTTACGTTCAGTTTCTTCTCTGTCGTGTTTTAATTTGAATATCCTTTCACATTCTTCTGACAATCGCTGTAGGGTTACATCCTCGTTTTGTTCCAGGTTTGCGAGAATTCTATTTCTAACTTCTGCGTTCTTTGGCAGTAATTGCCTGTGTAAATATCAGGCATTTGAATATATTTGGTGTTAATTCGTCCAGCTTAAACTTCTCGCATTCCGTTTCCTCTACCAGCATATGTGATGTAGTCCTCGTCGTTGTTTTTCTCTACGTTCAGACACTTCCAACGTGAGTTGAACAATGAACATTTTTCACTGAAAGTTTTACGCAATATATCTATTGTGTCATTAAAGTTTATGTCCGAAGGTTTTCTTTGGAGTACATAATTACCGTATCGTTCATGTTCTGTTGCCGCCAGTTTCCCCAAGGTTAATCGTGTTTTCATCTTGTCGTCTCACTCTCTACATTCTTTCTCGAAGATTTGCTCATATCTTCTGTAGTATGCTTCGAAGGTAACTCCTTCGTTAGGTTGGTATTTGAACTCTCTTATGGAGTTCGTGAAACTTTTTTAAAACATTCCTGACTACTTCATTAAATGCAGCATTTGTTGCTGTAATAGTAATTATTGTTGTTGTTGTTGCTGCTGCTTTTGCAACTCGAGCAAACCGGCCAACAAATTTTCCATATTTTTTACGGTTTTGTTTTTCATTAAATTCACACAGCAAAACTTTTATGAGTCTGTTAACTTCTCGTGAGTTGTTAATTCCTCGTGAGTGTTTAAATCTTCGTCGAGTTTATTAAGTCCTCGTGTGTTGTTTGAATCCTCGTCGCCACTATTATAATCCTTAAAATGTTGGATTGATATAACGCCCACTTCGGCATACAGTATACTTAGTGAAACCAGTAAAGATACGACTATCTCTTGACAGCTTACTACCTTCTCTGTTACTTCAAGTACTTCTCTTTAATATCTTATTCTATTCGTCACGTGGGAAGGGCGTACAATTATTACTAATTCCCTACAGCAGTTAGCAGTCGATTATATTTCCAATATACTGTAATAATTTACATTTTCTATTTGTCTCTTTTTCATGTTAAAGAGATTCGGTTTATTACATGCGTCGTGGAATCGAATTTTATTGAATATATTGAATAATCTTGAAAACATTACATAGATAATATGGCAAACATTTGAAAAATATTAATAGAAACATGAAGGTTGCATAAATTTTTGTCTTCCTGTCATAGCAATATAAATGTGAAACAGAACTTAATGAAATAGTGTTAGCAGCTAGAATTGTTGCTAAGCTAAAGTCAGAGAAGTTAACGAGGAACTGAATTAGGTTTTCCAATGAAACTTGCTTTATAACAAATGATCGACTGGCTGAACAGCTGGTTTCTTAGCTCAAGAACTTTGTGTACTTATGAAGTCTAAAGGATATGGTCAGTTAATTTGGTTCCAATTTCTTGTCGTTTAAACTCAGGACATACCAACCATAGTCATCCCATTCTTTCAAAAATTTCAAATCCAGTGCTACAATATCAATGTGACATTCCCTTTTCAGAAAAGGAATAGGTATTTTGAAGGCCGGCTTAATAACACGTGCATTAGGTCCCTGCCTTATTCTTAAGAGCGAACTTATTGTTTGTGAAGCGTCTGTGAAAAGATGTGCTATCTGCGAAGTGAGATACAGTGCATTTGTATTTTGTAAATATTGATTTCTTTGCACAAGACCAACAAGTTCTGAGAAGGAGGTAAGTCAACTTCAGTGTTCAATCGGTACGTATTTTATCCACCCCGAAAGAATGGAAAGGCAAAATCGACCTCGGCGGCATTTGAACTCAAAACGTAAAGACGGCGAAATGCCACTTAGCAATTTGCTCAGCGCGACAACGTTTCTTATTTCTTTATTGCCCACAAGGGGCTAAACATAGAGGGGACAAACAAGGACAGACACAGGGTTTAAGTCGATCACATCGACCCCAGTGCGTAACTGGTACTTAATTTATCGACCCCGAAAGGATGAAAGGCAAAGTGGACGTCGGCGCAATTTGAACTCAGAACGTTACGGCAGACGAAATACCGATAAGCATTTCGCCCGGCGCGCTAAGGTTTCTGCCAGCTCACCGCCTTGAATTTTGTAAATACTAAATAGTCTCACATATAACTGTACCAGAACAGTCTTTCAGCCAATATATGAAGGCTTCAAGTTCCTTTTAATATTTATTGTCTATTACTTTACCCAATGCCATGCATGGTAATATCCATTAGTTAAGTCATTAGCTGTGACAATGACACAAATAACTGAAAGTGGAAAGCGTGCGACACAGTTTGTCTATTTTCTATTGTAACACTATTAGCGCAATAGAACTAGCTGAAGTTAGGTAAAATGTATAACACAATAATTTAAATAACAGATGAGTGTATTCAGCATTTTGATCTTTCGAACTTCAAATAAATCCAAGTAAGATTTCGTTAGTTAATGGATTAAATTGTGCTCTAAACACTCATACCGATTTCCCTATCCAGGAAAGTATATAGAATTCTAAACAAGAAATTCCATGGCTAGGAATCAAAATCCCATGTGATATTTTAGAGAAATATTAAAAATCATTTTCATAGAAATGTATTTTATGCAAGTATTACTAACTTGGTAAAATATATCACAGAAAAAGATACTCAGAAATAGTTGCCCTTATAAGAATTAAATTCAAAGACATTAGATGATGCCATAGAAAAGTTGTGACGAATATGCCTTACGCAATGTTCTCAGTATTGGTTAGATTAATAATGAGTTCTTTTGACTGGATAAGCCAGTGGTGTTTTCGTGCTGGTTTTTGTTAATAAATGAGTCACAGCTGAACGTGCCGTAAATCTGCAGAAATCAATAGAGTTGATTACATCTAAGAATAGAGAAAATGCTAGTATTGATAACATGTAAAGTTTTATTAAGACCACCACAATGTTCCGAAAGTGGTATCAATAGAGTTAATAAGTTTATTTCTTTCATATCAATCGAAATTTATTCGCGGATATTTTTAAGTTGTATTTCTCGATTTAAGTTAAATTTCTTCGTTTATTTTCATCAGAAGAGGAAAAAAATATCTAAAAATATACTAACAAAAATGCAGCTTGGTAAAATGTTTACTTTAAATGCTTCTCATTTTTATTATATTTATTATCATATTCAAAATACTCATCATCGTCGTTGTTTTCTTCTTCGTTTTCTTCTTCTTCTTCTTCTTCTTCTTCTTCTTCTTCTTCTTCTTCTTCTTCTTCTTCTTCTTCTTCTTCTTCTTCTTCTTCTTCTTCTCCTCCTCCTCCTCCTCCT
Source organism: Octopus bimaculoides (assembly GCF_001194135.2). Classification (NCBI taxonomy): domain Eukaryota; kingdom Metazoa; phylum Mollusca; class Cephalopoda; order Octopoda; family Octopodidae; genus Octopus; species Octopus bimaculoides. The sequence goes on along the minus strand of NC_068989.1, from coordinate 27,814,247 downwards.
CCTTCTTCTTCTTCTTCTTCTTCTTCTTCTTCTTCTTCTTCTTCTTCTTCTTCTTCTTCTTCTTCTTCTTCTTCTTCTTCTTCTTAGTTGAACATATTCCCGCTAACAGCTCCATTATGCATTTTGTATGATGTTTTAATCGAACGAAAAACGCGTTATAATTTATTTTGAAACTGAAGCACTACACACGAACATAAAACAAAAACAAAAGTAAGGTAAAACAAAATGAAGGAATTATTTGCGAAAATAGCTATAAAGGTGACATGAAAGAATATTTCAAAATATCGAGTAACAGCCAAATAACTTTAGCAGGTCCCAGTATGTGGGCTTTCAGTATGAGATGTTAGCATGCCATTAGATATTCTGTTTGTTTTTCATCAGCTTGTGGAGTTAATTTGAAGAAATATTTTACCAAATAATATTATCATTGCCATTATTTTTGTTTCTAATAATACGCATAATCCTTAAATGTAATATATAAGTAACATATTCCTATTTTCATCAACAACTCTAAAAATAATTGCAAGTATAGGCTTCAAATATTTAACTGTAAGACAGAATTTAAAATGTTTGTTTTATTTCCTTAAATTCAATAGCAATAGAAGGGAGTACAAAAACTGCATTTACCTAATTACCTAGATTATGTAAAACTTCGTTAACTTGCTTCACATTTGCTTGAAGGCCTTACGTAAATGATCTGTCAAACTGTATACATACATACATACATACATACATACATATACATGTATATATATATATATATATATATATATATATATAT
>NC_068989.1:27810561-27813259 GCF_001194135.2 Octopus bimaculoides | reverse complement strand
ATATATATATATATATATATATATACATCTTTCATCGCGCTCTTCTCCAATATTGAGTATTAGCAATTCTTAGTGGAGTCATTAGTCTCAACATTCGTCGATTTTGTCAGTGAACCTACAGTACTGCCCAGGGCCCTGGCAGTTTCAGCAGAAGTACAGATAGGGAAAAGGAAAATAAAAAGCCATAAATCTTGTGTTGCTCAAAATACGGAGTTTCTCACGGACGACAAAAGAGATAAAAAAAGCTTGCAACAGAAGAGGAGTAGCACTAAAAAAGAAATGTGATAGTGCTAAACTGGGTGATAGTCATATTTACTGTTCAGTATGTCTGATTTATGATATCACTGTCGCTATGCAAGTGTATACGTTTTCTTTGGTATTCATTGCAGAATACACGTTAGTGACAAGTTTCTTTTGTTCGAAGCAAATCAGTTTTTCAAGTTTTCAGATATCTCCCATGTGCGTTTGGTATTAGATTCAGGGCAGAAGTTCTAGCAGAAATCATAGTATGTAGCTTTAATAACGATATCATATCTCATGGAATGGTAACACCTTATGGATATTGTTAAACAACTACTTAGATGGAATATATCATCTAGAGAGCTGTGGCACAATTGGCATTTGCCATCAGAAGGTTTTGATTCTTGGTAACATTTCAAGTTCCTATCACGGTTCTTGGAAAGGTTACTCATCTTGCCAATGCTGTTAATTTTTACTTTGCTTGATATGTATGTAGTATGTATGTATGTATGTATGTATGTATGTATGTATGTATGTATGTATGTATGCGTGTATGTATGCTTTTTTTTTGCTGGACTCAAATTTCATTTACAGACCCACGAAAAACCAATCTCCACTAACTACTCTGCTTATATATCTGTGCACATCTTTCAATGCTGTGTATGCTATAATATCTGCAAATCTAACAGAGACCTTAAAAGATATGTTAAGAGCCACAAAGATCAGAACATAACTGCAGCTCTTGGTATTCCAAATCAAATATGCAATCTATGTGGGTGTCTTTTCAATATACTGCCTGGTTTGAAAAGCCACATCAGATACGATGATGGATCTAAGGTATAAGAGGTAGTCAAACTCTGCATAAGGAGTAGACAACCACCATGTATGTCTGTATGTATGTATGTATGTATGCATGCCATTATTCAGTTTATTTCAAGATTCCTTGCCAATAGAGAAAGAACCGGTTTCTAACCTACATAGAAGGCTCCTTCATTGGAATTTCAACATCAACAACAGATTTTTTTTTATGTATGTATGTATGTATGTATGTATGTATGTATGTATGTATGTGTAGATTTGTATGTTTTATGTATTTTTTCTCATGCATATAGTTGCATATACAGACATGCTCATATATATTGAAATGATACATTTCTGGAAGGTTATACAGATTTTTACAGTTTCAGTGATGGATTGGATCTGTAGTCTTCGAATTAGCTTTGTCCTTTCTGGTTTTTGAGAGGCCTAATTTCTCACGATTGGCATTTAGGTAGTGTGTTACATATGTATGTATGTATGTATGTATGTATGTATGTATGTATGTATGTATGTATGTATGTATGAATATTTGTATAGAAGCCCGTGATTTTATTGAGCTGTTATTTTGTTTCAAAAGAATATGCCGGCCGGATCCGAGTAAGCTCGATTATTCTTTAGCCACGTGTCGCCACGTTCCCCTCAATCACTACATAAAATCTTCCTCATTGGAGCGTCCCATTAACGGTTGCTGTTGATGTTGTTGTTTAGTCCCAGCTTAACTTTTATCCAGGAGACTTCTTATCAAATAAGTTTCATCTATGATCAACATATTTTTGTTTGTGTATTTAGGACCACGTTTTGCAATGTCCTCTACACGTGTAGTGACTTCATAAAGCCAACTTTGTTGCTCAGTGTGGTGTAATGAATTTCTCTCCAAGATAGTTTTGTACATAGCCCTTTAAAGTAACAGAACCGTCAACAATTAGTTGCTGGTGCTTCTAAATGTAATAGTGCCGTCGAACAAATCATATAACATGCATATAAGTACTTCAAATCTTAGTTATGTGGTACTTGAACCCAACAGACAGGAATACGTTAACAAGTTAGAAATCACTTATAATTCACTCTACAGTTCGATACATAAACTGGTGGAGCAAGTGCAGTTGTTGAAGTAAATCTGGTTCGTTTAAATATGAAATTTGATAAGTCGTCATCTCATGGATGCCAGTTAAAGGGATTTATTAAATAACTAATTATGATGAATTGCATTCTATTCATTTGACTGCATTCCTTTCTTCTCTATTTGGCTTATTTGAGAAAAGGATTGGACCATTTTATTAATGTCATGATCAAGTCAATAATAATGCAATCACAGATTAATACGATGGAGAGATGTCGTTGAAGCGTGTGCGCTGAAGTGGGCGCATGTGAACGTGTGTTTCTGTGCGGCAGCGTGAGCGCTTGTGCGTATGTGTGTTTGTATTTGTGTGTACATGTATGTGTCTGACAAAGAATGAGAGAAATTGATGGATAGATACATCTCTTATATTCTCGCCTAAATAGAAACTTAAGAGTTATACATTAGTAGTGGAGTATGTGTGTTTTAATATTAACGAGCTTTCGATACCCGACAGCAGAATAGCGATCACGTGTTCTTGAAAAGTGATGCATAGCATATATATATATATATATATATATA
>NC_068989.1:27807045-27807641 GCF_001194135.2 Octopus bimaculoides | reverse complement strand
GATATATGTATATATATCGATCAAACCTCCGGTTCTCTATCCTAATACGATAGCTGTCTCCTGAATGAAAGAAGTAAAAAGAAAACAAACAAATGTGTAGGGGTTTGGGTCTACACTCGTGCATTATGTGTCAATATGTTTGTAAACCATTAAAATGTTCGTGCGTACCTGTTTGGGTATATCTGTATATCTGTAACGGTAACATGTGCTAGCTACACCTATCAATTTAGAAGTAACAGTGCATGCATATGCGCAGATAAATGATTGTGCAATCTCATATACATAGCAAGAGATGCACACAATTATTTACATTATTTGCATTTGACGGATATTTGTCATCTTGTTTGTTGTTAACACAACGTTTCGGCTGATATACCCTCCAGCCTTCATCGGGTGTCTTGGAGATATTTCGAAACTGGGTTCTCATTCCTAAGGTATATTTCGTTGTTGCTGTTGTTGTTGTTGCTGTTGTTGTTGTTGCTGTTGTTGTTGTTGTTGTTGTTGTTGTTGTTGTTGTTGTTGTTGTTGTTGGTATTCTTCTTCTTCTTCTTCTTCTCCTCCTCCTTCTCATTATTATTATTATTATTATTATTATT
>NC_068989.1:27800571-27807035 GCF_001194135.2 Octopus bimaculoides | reverse complement strand
TTATTATTATTATTATTATTATTATTATTATTATTATTCATATTCATATTATTATTATTATTATTATTATTATTATTATTATTATTATTATTATTATTATTATTATTATTATTATTATTATTATTATTCAGGTCACTGCCTGGAATCACACTCGGAATCTTGGGAACTACTACGCCATATGCCCGTGGGCAATTATGGATTGAATTTTAGGGCTTATAAATCTAATATCTTCCTATCCTTCCATAATACCGGTTCCCACATGCTACTCATATCTGCACTGGATCTGCTTAGAAGGTTGTTGAGTCCTAGCATATGTGCTGCTTCTGTTAGCTTTCGTATTTTCTGTCTATTATTTTAACTTCATCCCACAAGGGGAGGTGGTCTCCATTTTGCCATACATGATCAGCTATATCCGATTTATCAATATCTTCGGATGTCACAACTTTTCGTTGTTCCTCTACCCTTATATCCGTCAAATGTAAATAACGTAAATAATGTGCATAATTCCTCATCTCTCAAATACAGAACTGTATGCACACAATTGTACACACAAATGATGTGTATTACTATAAGAATTCATGACTCACACATTGACGCATACGCGCATATATTTCATCTTCTATCTTTTATGTCGTTCATTCGCTGGACTGCGGCTATTCTGGGGAATCACCTTGAAATTTTCATGAGAGAAATCGAGCCCAATACTTATTTTAAAGTCTGATTCTAATTCTACGTGTGTCTGTTACCGAATCACTAGGTTTTGGCTGCACAAAGAAACCAGCATTGATCGTCAAAAGGTAGAGGGGAACACAGGTAGTCATACATGTGTGCTTCATGTCTTCCCTTTTAGCTTTATATTTGTTTCAGTCTTTGGATAGCGGCCATGGTGGGACTCTGCTTTGATTAGTTTAGTCTTATAATTTCTTTTTATGCCTGGTACTTATTCTATTGATATGTATTATTACTGTACCGCTAAGTTATTTGGATGTAAACAAATCAATAGCTATTGATACGCGAGCACAAATACCTAGAGCTAGTTCCCGTCTACCAAATTCATTTATAATCGAGAAACGAGAAACCGGAGACAGACAGAGAAAATGAGAAATTGAGAGAGAAAAAAAAATGATAGAATGTGGCTGAAAGAGAGAGGGACAGGTGGGGAAGGAGTAGAGAGTAAATTGACTATGATAAATAGCTGAACTGTATGCAATATTCTGGGCTGCAAAGTAATTGCGCAAATGTACCTTTCCCAAATCAAATTACGCAAGCAACAAACTTTAGCTTCCGATTAATGATAAACTCCATAGAAAGCTCAGGCTAATAAAAAAAAAAGATTCTCTGTTGTTAAAAAATGTTCACCTCAACTAGAGCTTTTTTGATACACAAAATCCGAAAATAACAACCATTTGTCACCATCACGTCAATATTTTAAGATACTGGATCCATAGTAATTTATTGTTTTTCCAATAAAACTAATAATGGGGGACAAGGCATAACATACAAGCATAGGTAGAAATTACCTTTATCTTTTTTTTGAAAACAAGAATTTTACAGAATAGCTAATGAAATTCTTAAAATTTCTACAGGTAAATTACATCATTCTGTATGCCTAATTTCCCACAAATTTTTGTTTGCATGATTTTCTTTGAGTGTTGAACCCAAGAAAAATCAGGATCCAAATTCCAGTAATAATCCACCATTATATGCAAGTTCCATCCGACTTGATACCTTTGTTCCATTGATTTCATGTCCTAATGGAAACGTTCTCTCTGCTCTTCACTTGTGTCGCCAAAATTTCAAAGAAATTTATGAAGAGGTAAATGATGAGATAATGCATCTTTATGCTCATATTTACTCCCAACTTTTCAAAGTTCCCCAAGACGTTGTCGACTATTTTAACATATTTGGTTCCTTCTTTGTTGTCCAGAAAGTCATTTACAACTATTAAATATGAATTCTGTGCGACTGTTTCAATGCAATTCATTGAATTAACAAAGGTACCATCTTTTTGTGGTTTCAGGCCCAGCTTTCCAAGTTTCAATGGTAACACTGAGAAATGGTCTATTTTTATCTAGAGCTTTAACAAGCTGCGTCACAATGCCAAGTTTGATACAGAGTGGCAATAAAATGATTATTCCCGGTTGAACTAAAGACACTCGAACCACATTAAAAGACCCTGGAACTAATATTCGCTGTCATTCTTTCATTACCAAATGTTTTCCCTAGCTTTACTTTTCTATGTCCCTAAAGAAGCATGGATAATTGGAGCATCCACTTTGTTGCCCCAGGAGAAAATTGACCATCGTTAAATTTACTTATATCACCCAATGATGATTTGGTTGGGGTTGATATCTTGAAATCTACGCCTGGTGATAAAAGTGGACTCCATTTTTGGATTCAGCGTATCAAAAACACTACAAATTAGATAAAAACGTCGTGTCAACACAATACCTGCTGGGATGTCTAGTTTATTAGTTCCCCTCTCTTTCATATTCTTTGTTTCATATTCATTTATATATCCAATCACGGGCGTGCGATATATACAAAATATATATGTAGGTGAATGATAATCAGATAATATTGCTTTTCTTTGTCTTCTTCAAGGACTGGGCAGTCTAACGTGTTCCACCTTCTTTTAAGGTTGTAGAATATGATTTGAGGTGAAATGTGGTCTGTTAAGTCAAACAAATTGATTGGTGGTATATTGAAACCAAGTCACGCACTCGGCGTATCTTTAGTTTTAACGTATCCGCTATTAAATAGCATGTGATGGTTGCAGTTGATTCTTAAACAAAACAAAGCATAACAAAAACAGAAAAATAAAACAAACGAAAAGTGAAATCCGTCCTGACAAAGTCTTGTCCAACATAAATTTGTCCTAAGCGAAAGTTCTACACTCGTAGTTGTAGACATTTCAACACACACACACACACACACACACACACACACACACACACACACACACACACACACACACACACACACACACACAGAGGCGTGCGTATGCGCACACAGACACACACACATATTTGTACATATGCAGATATTTGAACACGTTCCTCTTATAACTCTACATGAAATAAATTGCACGTGGCTTAATAAAACGCAATACAGTAGCAGGTTTATTACTACAATCAGGAGTAGTAGTAGTAGTAGTAGTAGTAGTAGTAGTAGTAGTAGTAGTAGTAGTAGTAGTAGTAGTGAAAGTGTAGTTATTACTAAGTAGTAATTAATAATTAGAGTTAAGTCCGAAAGAATTCATCAATGGGGCGACACTAACAAAACACAGTAGTTGTAATTGTAGTTTATTTGGAGTATCGTGATAAATAAAACTGTTAGATTTTGTTGCTTTTATTGTTTGTTGCTATTGCTTAACCCTAGTCGAGCCTTGAATGACCATGCCCATACTAAATGGCTTGAAAGAGAAGAATTAATAAAAGGCTTATACTAGGATAATGAAAACAAAGAAACGTAGCAATGCCGACACAAAACTTGCACAATAATCGCAAGCGCGATGACAATGAAACTGACATTGTCATTAACGTATGGTTCATTCTTTCCCAAAAGGAGAACATCTTTGTCTCATGTATAAATTTCATTACCAAAAGTGTTGTTCAGAGAGATAAAGTCAAAGAGAGACAAATACAGAACAAGAGAGACAAATTCAAAACAACCAGCAAATTAAAACTTCATGTACCACGTAGATAACACACACGCGCGCACACACACACACACACACGAACGCATACATAACTCATACCTCCACACACAATCTTCCCACACAACACACGCACACAACACAACGTACACAACGCACACATATATACAACCTCCATACACATCCACACACAGCACACCAACACAACGCACACACATGCACACATATATACGCACGTACACACGTACGCACAGAAACGTAGACACACACACAGACACACACACACATATATATATATATATATATATACTGAGAGAGAAAGCAACGGAGTGACAAACAGAGATAGATAAATACATTTATTCAGAGAGCGAGTGACAGAATGACACACAAACATAGACACACACACACACACACACGCACGCCATCCACCTATGCACACAGCTCTCTATATAACTGCTGATCTCTGAGTGTGATATTAAAACACACACACACAGCTACTCACAAACACATACAGTTAATACGATACAGACACACAATTAATATTGCACGCACCACACGTACACACACACACGCACACACACACACACACACACACACACTTAATTGCTGCTACACACGCACGCTGTACCATACACACACGCTATCACACACATATGCCACCACACGCTCCTCCTACACGCATATACGCACAGATACCAACCAGTCTTCACAGTCTCCTGCATCAGAAAGCAATTTAGCATTGTCCTACTTATGGCCATTCCAAAATTTGGACTGTTGGCGATTTTTTTCCCGCCTTCTACCTTTTCTTTCTGACTTTTCTATGTCTGCTGTTTCCGAAGAGGAGCTATGCTCGTAACGTAAAACAACTACTCTCTCCTTTCTCTGAGCGTCGTATTAATACTTTGCATATGCTAGGTCCTCATGGTGTTGCATTTTCTTTTGTCCTTTTCGCCGTTTTTTAAAATTAACTACATACTGCACGCTGATACGGACCCTCGTCCTTCCGACTGGTTTGGAATACCTAATTGTAAATTTCTTTGTATCATTGGATTACCTCACCTTGCTCATTCGTAGTACGATGAAAGCGTAATTATCTATTTATTTTTTCTCGCATAATTTTCAGTGGATATGTTGGTGATTGACTGACAGATAGAGAGGAAGAGATAGAGAGAGAGAGAGAGAGAGAGAGAGAGAGAGAGAGAGAGAGAGAGAGAGAGAGAGAGAGAGAGAAAGAGAGAGAGAGAGAGAGGGAGAGAAAGAGAGAGAGAGAGAGAGAGAGAGATAGAGAGAGAGAGAACATAAATTATACTTGGCTACTTACACATACATTCCCAAAAATTGTCATGAGAACACAAATCTTCACTCAATGACATTTTCTCGCCCTCACACGCAGACATAAAAAAGTATGCATATGTATTCATGCATATACGTGTATACAACAGATAATGGACGTACGTATGTGTTTGTGTGCGTGTGTTACTGACCCTGGCCATTTCACAGATACATGACAACAGCTCTCTCTCGCTCTCTTAGTCAATCACTCAGATACTAAATAAATAAAAAGAATTACGCTATTACTCTGTTCCTTTCTTTCTCTCTCTCTCTCTCACACACACACAAAGCAAAACACACCTTCCCTGTTCCTCTCTGAAAAATACCACTCTCTCTCAGTTAAGTATACACTAAAAAAAGATGCGAGAAAAAGTAAATAAATAAAATTTACGCTATCACTCTTTCCCACCTCTCTCTCTCTCTCTCTCTCTGACAAAACACACCTCTCTCTCTCTCTCCCAGTCAATCACTTACACACACACTCAAAAAAGATGCGAAGAAAATAAATAAAAACTTAGCTGTCAATCTCTCTCTCCCTCACAAAACACACACATCTTCTCACTCTATCCCTCTCTCACTAACACACACACAGTAGAAAAGTTAAATTTATGATTCAATTTTTAGTAAGGTAAAAATCTTAAATAATTAATTGACACATTATTATTTAGCATAATAGCATAGCATAACATGGACTATATGGAAAAATGCGAGCAAGAGAAATAATATCCTTAAGTTTATAAACCTGGAAAAGTAGAGGACAAGTTATTACATTGTATCTGGTAAAGTGCAGAGCAAGAAAGAATTTACTTAAAATATTTCAACTAAGGATAAAATTTGAATATTAACAATTATTTGATTTTAGTTTTCAAAGTAACATTATAAGTAAAAAAGGTACCATCATTTTGGTTAAATATTGACACACAAGAAAACTTAAAAAATTAGAGCCATAAGTACCAATATAGCTAAATTTTTATGCAAAGTAGAATAGTATATATGATCGGCAAATTCTTTATGTAAAAAAAAATAGGAATTGGGTCAAGACTAAAATGTGAGGACTTGGCAATAGCTCAAGCAAATTTTACTGTGAAATTTTATCCTTAGCTACAATATTTTAAGTAAAATTTTTCTTGTTCTCTACTTTACCAGATGTAATTACCTTGCCCTGAACTTTTCCAAGTGTAGTAATTGTCCTGTACTTTGCCATGTTCATAAGCTTAGAAATATTATTTCCCTTGCTCGCATTTTCCCCATATAATATATCTTTGTAACCATCCAGTGGGGTTGCAATGCAGCAAGAACACTTAATGCAGAAGCAGAGGATTATCCGGTCCCTTTTGAGTCGTAGGAGTTACAGGCTGAAAGGCTTACATAAGGGGGTTACTTCTTTTCTGAAGACATACATTTCAGCTGGCTCTGGAATTTCTTGCTACCATATATATATATATATATATATATATATATATATATATATATA
>NC_068989.1:27798039-27798658 GCF_001194135.2 Octopus bimaculoides | reverse complement strand
ATATATATATATATATATATATATAGGCGTAGGCGTGGCTGTGTGGTAAGAATCTTGCTTCCCAACCTCCTCATCCCGGCTTCAGTCCTACTGCGTGTCATCTTGGGAAAGTTTCTCCTATGGTCTCTGGCCAACCAAACTCTTGTGAATGGATTTCGTAGACGATAACTGAAATAAGCCCGTCGTATATATAAATGTATTTACCTATTTATATGAGTCTGTGTCTGAGAACCGGTGTTGGTGTGTTTATTCTCATAAGCGGATGGGTAAAAGAAATATATAGAATAAGTACCAGGCTTAAAACAAAAAGTACTAGGCTCGACATATTCGATTTTAAATTCTCTCAATGCGGTGCCCCAACATGGATGCAGTGTAATGACTAAAACAAGTTATATATATATACGACTCCGTTTCACTTGCCGGAGGGAGCCTGTCTCCTTTGTTAGTGGTTAGGAAAGTGATCTCAGGTGGTTAAGAGTTGTTTTGGCTCTTATTTCTAGCAATGTTGGTGCTTACTGGCACCCTCTGCCACCTTACTGACGACTACACTTGTTGGTTTCCGGTTCTAAATTGCGAATAGCCACCTAAATAATTTATATATATATATATATATATATAT
>NC_068989.1:27795788-27797724 GCF_001194135.2 Octopus bimaculoides | reverse complement strand
ATATATATATATATATATATATATATATATATACACACAAATGAATGTATGAGTGTGTGTGTGTGTGTGTGTGTGTGCGCGCGCGCGTCTTTCTGCGTGCGTGTACTAGTGTAGCTTGACTGACTAAGAGGTTTTGAATACATGAACACTTGGTAAATTATTATATTTGACTGCTAATTGTTTCTGATTTAGGTACAATGTCAACAATATTGCGATTGGGAAAAAGGGGAAGGCATTGATACCAGTACTTATAGGTACTTAATTTTTTTTCGAACTCGTAAGGATGAAAAGCGAAACTGGCCTCGGCGGGATTTTGTATTTATAAAACCGGAACAATAAATTTCATGAGTATTGTTTAACTGTCTGTCGATTCTACCAGCCCGTATTCTACTGGAGCCCGACATGTAGTTAGACAGCGTGTTCAAGACAATTTTGACAGTTTGCATAAACGGTTGAGAAAACACAAAATCACATCCTAAAATAAATGTATTTAAAAAATCACACAGTATGAACTAGATTATGGCTGCGAGATAGCAGTTTACTCAAAGTAGCTGCACTCAGCTTCCACAAAGACCTCAAAACAGCTCAGGAACCTGGCACATGCGTTCTTACTTATTTCTCTGAGATCTTCGAAAACCTCCTTGATCTTGGCCCCCAACTCGGCGTTGGTTTTTGAGGATATGGCGGTTGATTTCTTTCTCAGCCTTACTCTACACATAGTAATCCATGGAATTACAATCAAGAGAATTAAAAGACCGGAAATTGGGGCTAGTGAAGTCGTAGAAATTCTCCGACTACCATATTTGACTCCTTCTGGAGGTGTGGCAAGGGATCGAATCCTGCTGTCATACATATGACTTTCCAGGTGCAAACCTTCTCCAGCAAGGGATTGACTATAGTCTCAATCAGCTTCATATAGCTTTCTGAATTGAGGCTAAGGCCCTGTTCAAAGATATCGCGAGGCATGGCGTCACCATCACTGAAGATACACGCAAAGACTATTACAGTTTGGGGCTATTTGGCTTTTTTGATGTCTCTGTCACCCCTTACATCCTCTGCAATGTTTACAGAGCACTGAGCAGCAGTCATTGAAGTCGTACGCTGGCCATGTCTGTAGAATTATCTAATTTCTTTCTCTCTCTTTTTTCTTTTGCTAACGGTACCTATTTCACTTTTTAAGATGTTAATTATTGTGCAACAGGTTTTATCGGAGAAATAAAGTCATTGATTTTTCAATGTGAAGTACGATCTATGTATGTTAAGTCGTTTCACACGGTCCTCAATGATTAGTTTGACAGGTTGGTGTTTTGTCGAGGTATATTTCTTACACAATGTTTTTTTCTTCTGGTTTTTTTTTGCGTATTTGCGCTCACATGATTCATATCAATATGTGGAAATAAGCATACGTTAATTTTTTCACACATGGTTAAGAATATATGAATGTGCACAACTGTGGAATACACTTGATGTTAAAGCATAGTATATTTATCGTTGCTTGTAAGATTTTAAAGCATGATATCGGATATATGTTTTATTACGTCAAAAGATTAAATATTATTCTATATATACCTATGCGGAACAAATTCAATCTTTTAAACACCGGTTTATTCGTGATTTTGTGTGACACGCATCAGATCATTTGCAATTTGCCATTCCTAAATTAAAATTCGTTTGAATATTTCTGCAGGAAACCTATGATATTTGAGAAGTGTGCGCACATACACATATCCACGTATGTATGCATGTCATTTTTCAGTTTATTTCAAGATTTCTTGCCAATAGAGAAAGAACCGGTTTCTAACCTATATCTAAGACTCTTTCATTGGAATTTCAACATGAACAACAGGGTATTTTTGTTTGTATGTATGTATGTATGTATGTATGTGTATATGTATGTATTTATGTATGCATGTATTTATGTATGTATATGTGTATG
>NC_068989.1:27794707-27795778 GCF_001194135.2 Octopus bimaculoides | reverse complement strand
TATTTATGTATGCATGTATTTATGTATGTATATGTGTATGTGCAGATTTGTATATTTTATGTATATATTCTGATGCATTTAGTTGCATATCTAGACAAGCTCATATATATGTAAATGATAAACATCTGGAAGGTTTTACATATTTTTACAGTTCCAGGGATGTATTGGATATGTTGACTTCGAATTAGCTTTCTCCTTTCTGGTTTTGAGAAGCCTAATTTCTCACGATTGGTATTTAGGCAGTGTGTTATATATCCCAGGGTCCCAATAATTACAGGTATAAACCTGGATAGAGTAACTGCAGATTTCTCAATAGTTCAGCATAGCTGTTCTCTTTTTCATTGAACTTCAGCTTTATATTAACATCCACTGGGAAACTAACTTCCATAACTGTGCACAGTTTCTTTTCTCCATCCCGAATCATTATATCATGTTTGTTGTGCTTACATTTTATTGTGGTCTTCACTGGTACATTCCACCAGTATTCTTTTTGTTATGAGTGGCTATAGCTTCTACCATATTGTGGGTTCTTATTTCTTTGTCCTCGGGATTATCTTTCCGACAGATATCATATAGTGTCCCAGCTACAACGTCATGTCGCATAGGTAGATAATACAGTGACGACATTTTCGTACGATTGCTTATGGTGTGGATATCTCCACAAAGTTTGCGTCGATTGTCACACTTTACGGCTTTATCTGCATCTCTATCGCTTTTATACATCAGGTACTTGGTTAATATTTCCTGAATTGCGAACGTATACCTTTCAAAGTAGGAAAGAGTAATCCGGCTATTGGTCCATGATAAACTGTTTTGATGATATATGTTACTATCATCACGGAGCTTTCTAGTAACATATCCATGCATAGTCTTCTGCTCATATAGGCTCATCTTTTCATCTGATGATACGTTGCGGTAGAGTCGTGCGACGTCTTTGGGTATATGCTCTAGGTTATCAGAGAAGGAGTGTTTCTAAAGGGGTTGCCTTCCAGACTGGCATGTATGTATGTATTCACATACATAATCGCACGTACACACACACACACACATATATATATATATGTATATATA
>NC_068989.1:27785801-27789672 GCF_001194135.2 Octopus bimaculoides | reverse complement strand
GAGGGATAACTTCCCTTGGCAAACAGGACACAGTCGTGTGTCGATAAGCCAGCTGGAGGAGATGTCCTCCTGGGGCTAAAAGCAACAGTAACATCCACCCCTAGGGGTCAGCCACACTTAAGTGGCAATATACTACACTATATATATATATATATATATATATATATGTGTGTGTGTGTGTGTGTGTCCAACACCGCTTGACAACCGATGGTAATGTGTTTACGTCCCCGTAACCTAGCGGTTCGGCAAAAGAGACCGATGGAATAAGTACTAGGCTTCCAAAGAGTAAGTCCTGGGGTCGATTTGCTCTAGCATGGCCGCAGTCGAATGATTGAAACAAGTAAAGGAGTAGAAGACATATATATATATATATATATAAAGTGTTGGTTTGTTGCCAACTTAACGTGGGAGATCCAGGAAAGGCAAGAATGTTACTGTTATGACTGTTTACAAAATGCCTTCGTCTTTCTCGACACAGTCAAGGAAATCCTGCTCTGTTGAAACTCGATCTTCTTTCTGAGACAACCACAGTCTACACAGCTTACTTCCAAACACGGCTATAAACAACGGAAGTGAGCGAGAACGTTTAATTTAGTGTACATGCGCGACAAAGTTCAATTTCAGTCTGTGCCAAGGCTCTTCATTCTGCGTACCGCTATTTACTTTTATCTTCTCCGTTACTATAGCAACGGTTCCGATACTGTTGCATCAGGCCTAATGTATGAATGTAAGTTTTCTCTCTCGTTTTACTTTAGAGCACATTTTAACCGGTCACTCCCTTGGTAGTAAGTTTGTGAAGGAAAATATCTTGCTTGGTTCATCCTCCTTTAAACCTTAAAATGATCTTGTAGATCTTTACAGTCCCAGATATGGCGGTCATCAGTAGTTTATGAATTAAGAATTTGCGTTCTCACCCCAAGGACCCAATTTCAGCCATACTTTTCTCCAAAATGGTTGGTATGCATCCCGTTGATCCAATAATGATAGTTATGAACTGAAAGTTTATTTTGGAAACTCCTTATCAGTGTTCCACATTGGTGTCTAGAGGGCGGCTTGTTTTTTTTTATAACAAAACAGCTTTTTGTTTTGGATCCAAACAACAACATCTAGTCGCTCGCATCTTAACATGATGGCTGTTTTCAATTTTAAGTACTACCAATATTCTTTTTACCCATCAGTCTCAATATTATCAACTTCATCTATAGGCATTTTCTTTGTTCCTCTCCTGTTCCAGAGCGTTCTGGCCGCAGCATCATGTCTCACGGGAAGTCAATATCTAGAAAATAGTCTTTCGCACTTGGCATTAACATCAGATGTGCAGCATATATTTTTTGTTAGTCAATATTTTCTGTGGTAGGCACTTGGTGGGAATGTCTCATTCTTGAAGTGCATGCAGGTATCATACGATGCGAGGTGTCATAAACTTGTCGGTAGTCGCTGCCAAGCTTTTGACAAGGTCAACCCTTTCTATGGTTTGTGTTTTTCTTGCCAAGTACCCACGTAATCTCTTCTCAATAAACTCATCCAGTATCTCATTTGTCCTGCGATAAATAGATTTTATCAATGATCCTTGGGGAGAGATATGTATTGGCTCTTATTTCATACCTCTCCTCAAAAACATTAGCTATCCAACCAGAGCTTCCTTGCTATCTCATATCTCAAGTTTATTATCAGCCACGTTTCATTTTAATATTTCAACACTCAGAAGGAAAGCAATATACAGCAACAACCTGTCTAAATATCAACTTAGGTCTCTCATTAAAATTTTTTTCCATAAGTTCAGTTAATGAAAACATGTTCAAACAAGGATATTGCCATTCTATTTTTCGCATTTGTTGATATATTAAGAACAAGTCATAAATAAACGTCGTGGCATGCCCGCAAACAACAATCTAAACAATCTAAACTGGAGTACATTCATCAACTGTCCACTTCCAAAATGTTTTAAGAGAGGTTTCGGCAGGAGGTGCTATGAAATTAATTAAACATAAGTGTGTGTGCGTGCGTGTGTCTTGTGTTTATGTGTGTGTATGTGTATAATTGTGAATAAACAGAGAAGAAAATGGAGAATATTCGATATTGAAATTAGTGTGTCACTTCATATTTCATATATTTTATTAGTACATCAAATATCGGTAAAAAGAGTTCAACCAAAGAAAATCGAAAATGGGAGCATTCTATTCTCTCTCTCTCTCTCTCTCTCTCTCTCTATATATATATATATATATATATATATATATATATATATATCAAATGTATGTCTTATAAAACGTTTCCGCGCACATTTGACGGATTAGTTTCGAACAAAGAAAATGGATATAAAAAATACCGGAATAAATAGCAGTGTAATGCAATCTTGTAAAATAAGACATTCACAGCATATCCTTCAAGCCGACAAACACTACAATGTCACGAAAAGAGCAAGAGACAGATAAAAAAATAAAGTAAAAGAAAAATCAACTTGAGAATATCTTCGTAAAAATAAACTTAATTGTAAAATATATACAAAATTCTTATTTTCATTCACAAAATCATGTATTGTGGTTTAAAATAGCTTGCAACGCAACAAAGAACTACAGAAAAAGACATCCAGAATGATCAACTTGGAAACTGCTACAAACTTCTGCGGATTTTAATGATGGATCTACTTGATGGAAGTTACATAACCTTTTCCATTTATTCAAACATGTATTACGGATGCTACGTGAGTTCAGGTAGAACTCATTCTTCGATAATATTGATTCCGAATTTTAACACAAGGGCAGCACTTTCATAAAAGGGGCATAAGTCGATTACATCGGCCCCATTATTCAACTGAGAGGTAAAAGGTAATGTCGAACTCCGCAGAATTTGAATTCAGAAAGTAAAGACAGACGAAATACCAGGCGTGCTAACGATTCTGCCTGCACACCGCCTTTGGTTCTATGATGTTAAAATATTTTCTTATAAACGCAAACGACAATTCGGTTTCTCCTGATGTTATGTTTGTAAACAAACATTGACTGTTTTATATTAAATCTGATGCCAATGCTTTACCTTAAACTTCCCATATATTTCTATAATTCGGCTGCAGATGTTTTGACGATCGAACGATTGTGTAAGTACATTCTCGTCTTATATTCATAACTGACCTCTAAAATTAATTATTCTTGTCATTGAATGTCATACGCCACAACGCTGACTTACCGACGCCAACATTCTGTCTAGCTTACCATATAATGAAAAAAATATCGACAGTTAATTTAAGTACCCATGCGATCTGAACTGGCCAAGGAAGCGTCAAATACTCATCAAAAGTTTCTTTAGATTTTATAGAAATTATATTCACTGTCATTGTACATATGAAGGCGTGAGTGTATTGAGCTCACTGAATATTAGGTGATGAATCAGAGATTCATAGACATGCCATTACAAAAGCCCGTTAAAAGCAGTTTTGGGACTGGATTCAAATATGTCCTTTACTGTTCGCTTATAAATTGGGCCTTCACTGAATATGTCAGCTCAAGCGGAGCATGATTGCTAATACCATCCCTGCTACAAATTAATTTCCTGTAGCGATGATGAAAACTCCGTTTATTTTGTGGGTTGATATTACGGTGGGTGGGATCAAACTATACACATCCACACTCTTTCTACAACACTCTACATGACGTACACACAAACGCACGCATAGACTCATATGTATATGTATAAGGAATTTTACGGCTCGTTTGGAACGTAGAGCTTCACCTAGGATTTGTATATATATATATATATATATATGTATATATTTAAAAATGTAGAGACTCACAACACGACCGATCTATATTCCATTTATTTAATTCTTTACCATTCGATGTCAACATTTCTGTGCCCAACTCTATCCAGCGAC
>NC_068989.1:27782602-27784272 GCF_001194135.2 Octopus bimaculoides | reverse complement strand
TATATATATATATATATATATATATTTTATATTTACTTTTTATGTATCTTTATGTGTTTTTACACATCGTATTTATGTGTTTTTTACACATCGTTTTTATATATATTTTATATTTTATATGTATCTCCATTGCATTTACTTTTCTCCTTTCATATCTACATCTTTTATATTGACTTTACTATGTATTTTTTATGTACTTATTATATTCTGTTTTTTTTTAATATGTGGGGTAGATGAGGCCCATTAGCCAAGTGAATGTAAGTCTTCAAGGAGAAGGACACTCCGACATAAAACCAGGTCCATGACTTCTGCGGGAGCAGACTGGGCTCTTTTTTCTTATGAGTTCGTGGTTAGGACAACCAGTATAGGAGAATAAAACTCCGAATTCAAATTTATCTACCACTGCTGGCTTGCAGTCTCCTTTTGAGGAAAAGCCTAGGAGAGGATACTCTGATATAAAACCTGCAGTCAACTTAGTACTAGTCATCTTGCTCTCGCTTGTCACTGGATTATACTATTTTGACCTAGAGAGTGGCAAAGGTGTTGTACAAGCGTTTGTCACTAAAATCCAATGAAGTACAGATGTCCCCAACAAGACAAAACACCGTCAAATCACAGTCAAAGGGAGAGAAAAGGGAGGGTGGTGTTGGGTTTGCAATTAGAAGTAATTTACTGAAAGACCTAGAACAACCACAAAGTATAAATGACCGCATGATGAAACTCCGGATCCCTCTCTCTTGTGGACGCTTTGTGACTGTTTTCTCCATCTATGCTCCCACACTCTCAGCAAATGAAGAAAATATCCATGCATTCTATGAGAAACTTAGAAGTAGTATCCTCTCAGTCCCTCTGAATGAGAAGTTGGTTGTGCTCGGCGACTTCAATGCACGTGCTGGCAGGGACAATAGTGCTTGGAATGTACTTGGGCGGTTTGGAATAGGTAAGGTGAACAAAAATGGTTTACACCTGCTACAAATGTGCTCTGAACTAGGGTTGGCTGTTGGGAACACATTTTTTCACCATAAGCTGAAACATAAAGTCACTTGGATTCATCCAAGATCAAAGCAAGGTCACATGATTGACCTTGTATTAACTCGGAAATCTGACCTACAGGATTTGTGTAGTCTCAGAGTATTGCGAGGAGCTGATTGTGATACTGATCACAAAATGGTTAGGGTGAAGTTCAAATTCAGGGTTCGTACAAGAAAGCGCAGCGCAGGTGTGCGAGTCCCCCCAAAAATTGATGTAGGACAACTTAAACAGCCACAGGTCTCACAGCTATTTCGGGATAGATGCAGTAATATATATTTTGAAGGTTCATGGCAATCTCTTCGAGAAGGATTATATAAGACTGGAGTGGATGTGCTGGGTTTTAAGAGGTGACAACATAGAGATTGGTTTGACTCCAATGATGCAATGGTAAATGAGCTACTGGCAACAAAGAGGTCTACTTATGAAAAACTTCTTAACCCAAACATTAAGGGCAAAGAAAAAACTAGAAAAGGTATACAGAGCGCAGAAAGCAGAACTGCAAAAGGAATTAAGGAGGCTCAAAGATACCTGGTGGAGTAATTTGTCTGAGGAAATACAGGCATCTTATGAAAGGAAAGACATTAAAAACTTGTACGGCTTATTGCGACAAGCTTTTGGACCGCAGTCCTCAACGTATG
>NC_068989.1:27780691-27781456 GCF_001194135.2 Octopus bimaculoides | reverse complement strand
ATGGTCTGATAGAGATATCTCCCTGCAGACAAAAATCAGCACCTACAAAGCGTGTGTATTGACTGCACTTCTTTATTCAGGCGAAACATGGACCACTTACAAGCGTCATGTAAAGATGCTAGAAAGGTTTCATCAAAAGTGTCTAAGACGCATCCTAGGAGTAAAATGGAAGAGTTTCGTAGCAGATACAGAGGTTTTCCGCAGGGCGCACTGTAGCTCAATTGAAAAACATATTATCCTGGCCCAAATGAGATGGACTGGGCATGTAATTAGAATGAAGGATGATCGTTTGCCGAAGCGCTTATTTTATGTTGAGCTCAGCTCTGGTGAGCGACCGAGGCAGAAACCGAGAAAGAGGTATAAAGGTTGCATTAAACAAAACCTAAAAAAACTAGATATGTATGAAAGTGATTGGGAAGGAGATGTTCTGGATCGAAGCAAGTGGAGAGCTGTTGTCAAGACGAGCTGTGATATATGGGAGGAAAAGATGTTTCAGCAACTTGAGCTTAAGCGAGCCTGTCAAAAGGGAAAAATTGTAAACAATGGAGAGTATAGGATGTGTATTGTGTGTGATCGCGTTCTTCTGTCAAAAGCAGGACATGTGAATCACATGAAAACACATGAGGGTAGACATTCCAGACACCCTAAATACCAACCGCCTTCTGCGACCTGTGGCATATGTCACAAGGTTTGTAAAACAATACCCGGACTTAAGAGACATATGCTGGTTCACAGAAGCATTTCCTTAGAATCAGATACCAGCGG
>NC_068989.1:27779078-27780255 GCF_001194135.2 Octopus bimaculoides | reverse complement strand
TAGGGCAGCCTATAAATAGTATCCAAAATATCATATATGTAATTTCTAATAAATTTTTACAGTATTCTATGAATTTGGAAACTTTTAATTTAATATAATTTCTGAATTAATTACTAATATTAACCCCCTCAAAGATAGACATATCGGAGGAACATTTAAGGTACATAATGCTTTATGAGTTCAAAAAAGGAAACAATGTAGCAGAAGCAAACCGAATTATCCATTTTGTCTATGGGGAAGAGTGCTTGAACAAAAGAAGTTGCAGGTGAGTTGCAATTCCAAAAATGCTAATTTTAACCAAAGATAGAAACCATGAAGAGGACGTTCTGTTGAATTTGATGCCGAGCTTCTTTTGTGAGAGCTTGATAAGGATAATGCAAACCATTAAACTGTTCAAGGCCATCTTCAGCAGCTTGAAAAGATGACCAAACTCAGAAGATGGCTTCCCCTTGGTTTGACTGAGACCAAACGAATGTTACGAATGGACATCTGCTCAATTCTTGCGAACATATCTCACAAATTTTGGACAGATCTGTGAATGATGATGAGAAATGATTTTTTATGAAAATGTTAAACAGCGCAGGTACTGGCTTAGTTGTCGAGAACAGGCTAAACCACAACCCTAATAGAACCTCCATGCAAAAATGTTCTTTCTGCTTGGTGAGATTGCATTGGCGTTATACACATTGAGTTGCTATTAATGAAAGCAAAAGTTACTGTCTATATATATACCTATTGCAAACATTTAGAGCGGTTCGATGCTCTTTTGAAGGAAAAAAATGCCTGGCTTGGTGACTCGTATGGGAACGATGTTCCATCACACTGCAACGATTATAGCAGAAAAATACCAAAGAACTTGGCTGGAAAAAATGCCTCACTTGCCTTATTCCCCAGAACTCGCTCCTTTAGGTTAATATTCGTTCTGAAGCTTACATGATCATTTAGACGGATTACTACTCAAAAACCCCAAAAGAGGTCAAAACTTATCTCTCTTCCATCCTTTCATCAAAACCAAAAGAATTTTTCACCAATGGAATAAAATTTAAAAAAATGGTGAGTCGCAGGAAAGAAGTCAGCGATAATGATGAGAATTATATACATAACTAAATTTTAATAAAATGCAAAATTGGATAGCTTCTTTTCTTACCCAAAATTCAGACATTGCTTATGGGATAAC
>NC_068989.1:27776521-27778296 GCF_001194135.2 Octopus bimaculoides | reverse complement strand
ATAATACATACATACATATACATATTTAAATCTAAAATGAGGGTGGTGCTAGTAAAGTTCAGATCCTCTGATGTAATAATTACTAAACGAGGGGTACTTAGTCCGAACATACCTGAACCATATGAAGATTACACTGTCGTTAAGTAATTATGAAAAAAAAATGTCAAATTATGTCTTAGGCCAGTAAACTTCGAATTCCTTAACGACAGTGTAACCTTTATATAATTAATGTATCTTCGGCCTGATGAACAGCTCACTGAGTACCCCACATTGAATAATTATCTAGCCAGAATTTTACCTGCTCCAGTACCTCAATTTCGATTCTTTTTCGCATTCATTGCAATTCAAGTTACAAACAGTAAGCTAAACTGGAGTTCAAGTTGCTAAATAGTAAGCTTAAAACCTTCCATGCCAATAAATTATTGTTCCTGAATGTTGTTTTATATGCCTATCACGGACTGCTCGAAGCTTACAAATTTCCTGCTCTTATGACCTTACATATACACACTCAAACATACACACATACACACACACACACACACACATATAAATAAAAAACCAGAAAACGTTTCGGCCGAAAGGCTGTGGTGCACCACTGCTACATGTGCTCATAGGTCTCGTGCTGCTAAATAGATTCCTTTAGCCCGTGGGACAGTCTTAAACCTCGTCTTATATTCTAGGTCTCAGAACTGTTACACGGGGTACAGGAGTCCTCGATCTTCTGAGAAAGACATCACTTTTAGAAAAGACATCTGTGGTTCTCCTTTTAAAATAAAGTTCTCTGTCTTCATGTGCATCATAAAATATGCTGCCACTTCGACTAATATTGTTGTTGTTGTTGTAATCATTATTATTATTATTATTATTATTATTATTATTGTTGTTGTTGTTGTTGTTGTTGTTGTTATTATTATTATTATTATTATTATTATTATTATTATTTTTGTTGTCATTGAGTGAGAGTGCAGCGCCCGCTATCAAACTGACACTGAGGTACAAATATACGAAGCCCAATACAACCATCATTGCTACCCGTCTGATATGAATATACCAGGCACATGCACCACAACAATATGTGCGTCACATAGAGATCTCATATCAAGATAAACAGCGCATGACCTTGCAGGCGGGGGCCTAGCTAGAATTTTCTTCATGTCGAGTAGCCCATCTCGCTCAAAAGGTCCCTAAGTAAGATTTATTTCAGGATGATGAGCGAAAAACCTGTGTTTCCAGAAGTGAATTATTCAAACCCCACAGTATCACATGGCTATGATACTCCTCCACTACATCTGATCTTGATCAGAGATGCAAGTATCGTTAGCCACTAACTGGTTAAGGTGAAACAACTGACAAGCAAATCTGTAGTATCGAGCAGAATATTTGCTGTAGCCCATCTTTTATACTAAGACAGAACTTATACATAGTAACACATCTGATCAGTTCAGATGAAAACCATGAGAGCCACTGCCTGGTACTGCATCAGGGCATAGAGCCACTGCCTGGTACTGCATCGGGACTTTCATCATCATCATCATCATCATCATCATCATCATCATCATAGTTATTATTATTATTATTATTATTATTATTATTATTATTATTATTATTATTATTATTATTATTATTGTGTTGTTTTTTTTCTTTCTTCAAATTTTCTTCCATTTCTCGCCGAGTGTTTTCCGTACACCTAGGGCAGAGAAACTCGTTGTATGAATTCCCAGTTTACACACGCAAATTCACAGGTAAAACATGTATTTAAGAAAAAAAAAATTCAT
>NC_068989.1:27773235-27775571 GCF_001194135.2 Octopus bimaculoides | reverse complement strand
TATTATTATTATTATTATTATTATTATTATTATTATTATTATTATTATTATTATTATTATTATTATTATTATTATTATTATTTTTATTATTATTATTATTATTATTATTATTATTATTATTATTATTATTATTATTAACATTTCGTACCTAAGATCAAATATTTTCACTAATTTGGCAAAACCTTGCACAAAACTTAGACCATGAATCCAAAATATACAAACCATTAATGGCTAGCTTCCGCTCTTCTACAATCGCTTATTGTGAATTATGGATGTTTCTGTTTCATAAAAGCTCTTCCTCCAAAATATTTAAAGACATTTTGAAATCATTCGCACTCTCAAATTTTTTGAGATCTTTCGGATTTTCACCAATACCTGTCTAATTATGCCCATGAAACATTAAATTTTGGGCAATTTCGGATTGAAATATGTTCCATTGTTTGCTAATACATTGGGCTATAATTGGGCTATATATGTTCACGCAATACAAAACAAAGCAGAGCGTCACAATTATTCAAGATGAATCAGTGATTTCTAAATTTGTCAAAAGGCCGTACATTTTGAGGGAAGGTTTATTCGGCTAAATGAATCTCAGTATATAACTGTTGCTTTCATTATTACTATAAACGAAAATTAAAAGACAAAATCATTCTAACCATTCTAGTGGGGCAATTGTCAAAGCTTTGATTCAACTGCATTATAGAATACTATATAGCATGTTTTGTAGTGAAACTGTACTCGTAGCGTGTGCTATTTGCAATGCCTTGATTACATCGTCGTCTCCGTCGTCATCATTATCATCACAAGCAACCCTGGTCCTCCACACTATATCACTATAGTCATCATCATTATAGTCAACGTCATCGTCATCGTCAACATCATCATCATCATCATCATCAACATCCTCATAATCATCATTACAACCATTTTTGTTATCATCTTTATAATTATCAATATTATTACATGTAAAAATGACCTTTATAATAGCCGTCGTCAACATATCGCAGAAAGTGACAACCAAGTGGGAGTGAAATAGCCTTAATATTTCTTCTAACGATTAAAGTTAAATACTATACTTATCATAAAGTAGAATAACAATCGGAATAGTAATATTTAAACACCAATGTTTCAAGTGTAAGGTCACTAGGTGTTCAAAAGGACTCAAATAAATAAATTTATTATTCAGATTTATTAGAAAGATCAATTTAATCGAACTGGCTGATGTTCTGCAGCAAAATATAATTGTGTAGTGGCTGTTTATATAATAACACGAATATAATATGCAAAGTCTATTCAATTCCGATTTACAATCGTTTATTTAACCTACTTCACAAACTCCTTTTTCCATGAGGTATATATCTATAAACATAAGTATATATCTTGTATGTTTTGTCTACAGACTCATAAAACGTCCGTGTAGCACAAATAGGTAGGTGTTCTGACAGTTCCAACTAGGGGCATCACTAGTTCTAATTGATTATAGTTTTCTAATTCTTGGTTCTTTGTGTATTTTAATAAATTTGTAGAGGAATTGTTTCTTACACGAAATCGTAGTGTAATTTATTTACTCCAAATAGAAAAATTGATAGGATGTTAGAGATTTAGGCAACACAACTACTTAGGAAAAGCTATGTGTCAATTGAACGTTTTTGAAGAAAGTTTATCTACAAAAGAATTTTACTTGGCATATTAAATATCGTATTAGAAGATGCGGTTGATATATTTATAAATAATTTATATGTGAAACTTTAGCAAATTGCAAATTTATATTTGAAATATCACATTTTTGAATACCGAATATGCAATCGTCGATTTTTCAATACGAGTCACGTTCTTGTATTGTATAAATCTTTAAAATAGTTTACGTTCTGTCTCCGGAGCAGAATACATAGTCTTTTATATCATTTTAATTTATTGTTTACTTGTGCGAAAAGGAAAAGACAGATTTATTTGAGGATATAAATATTATATTTTACCGTAGATTTGTAATATTTTAAAAATAATTATTCTTTCGCTGGAGAGTTATTGATTTCAGAATCTTTTCATTACATCTTCATAAGAAATCTTCAGGAAGATATTTCTAGACTAAATAGATAATAAAAAAAAACTTTCCTATAATTATTTCATTAGGAAACAACAGTTTGTGTATAAATACTAAGTAAAAAATATCATGTTCCCTATGCAGAACATTTCATTTAAAAAATTTAAAAACATCAAAACAATATTGCTTACTCAAGAATTGAACGTCTCCAGAGATACTGACAGCTTATCAATTTTCTTTCTATCAGACAGTTTCATTCTTCTCTCACAAGGTTTCAATCTCTCATTGATATATA
>NC_068989.1:27766756-27773121 GCF_001194135.2 Octopus bimaculoides | reverse complement strand
ATATATATATATATATATATATATACGAACACGTAAGTACATATACATTTCTATATATATATATTATATTTATGTATGAGTGTGTATATCATATTACACTGGTCAACACACTTTTTGCTGACTTCGGTTTTGGGATTGTTTTTAGTTCATTTTGAGTTGCTGATTTCCAATTTGGCATCCATTGTTTCCTAATACATCAGGTTTTCATTCTATAGCATAACTCTATTTTATGAAGTACTGTATAAATAATTTATCTGGTCAGGATAGTTCAATAAGTTTTATAGCTTCAAACCATAAGTTATAACGTCAATAGAATATGAAATGTAAGATAGCATTAACTTTTACTAAATACCTTCTGTTAACGTTCTAATATGATGGATAAAACAGAAACCACCATACACATACTTTCATATCCACGGAACAAATTTCCGCTTGCGAGAGCGTCTAGAGTCTTTTATGTTTACACAGTCTCTTTGAATATTCCAACAGTAGTCTGCCGTCATGTGTATGTTCCATCAGACTTGATATCTCTCCTCCATAATCTTTATTGCTTGATGAAATCATTCACCATGCTCATCGCTCATGTCTACGAGACTAGCAGGAAATTCATCGAGATGGTTATTGAGGAAATGAAGCTTTATGCTCATGTTGCAGCCTAGAAGATGAAAGCTATCAACTAATGTCTCCACCAAATTCTTGTAGTTTACAACCTTTACGCTCCCTAAAAATCCTTTCATAACAGTGGCAAATGAAACCCATGCTCTTTTTCCTATGTCAGACATCGAACTGGAGAAATTCTTGCATTTCGTTAACTTTCTGCTCATCATAATTAAGTAAATTTAATACAACTTTTCTGTGATCATAATCCTCTTTTAAGTGTACAGAGTGACCAATAGGAAGCGCATCAAACAAGTTTCCATTATAGAGCAATACACATTTTTTAGACTCTTCATTGTACTATCTATGAAGAGCCTCCATTCTCTAGGATCATACTGTTCAACACCCATCAGGTTTAACAGTCTCGCCACGTCACAACAGTAAACAAAATCTTTTCCAACTGTAAACAATGCCAAGAAACTTTTTCCTTGTTCCGATAACAAAGTCACGTTTGTTTCTTTCTGCAACAAATTCTTCTCTTTCAGCCTCGTCTGCAGTCATGTGCATGTTCCATTAGCCTAATAACTCTGTTGACAGTCCTAGGTCTCTAACTAAATCATTAAGTTCTGTCTGGTTGAAGTTTTCACGTTTTTTGGCTGATGTTTCTACAAAGTCTAATCATTGTCATGTTCATGATTTACATCTACTTCACATATACCACTTTCACCTCACAGTGAAGGTAGATCCTTGAAAACGAGTACTGGTATTCCATCTAAGTGAAGCACTGGATGAATTGTCGAATCCAGATTTGGATAACGTATTTTCTGCCACGTTCTCTTGCTATGACCAGACGTCTTTGTGAGACAAAAGTAGCAATCGCTTCTATGGTTCTTTCGCTCCCACTATATCATAGGAATACCAATGTTAGTTGTTTCCTTGTGGTATTATTTGTCCATTGGCGTAGATTTTCGATGTAGGGTTTACATACATTGTGCGGGCCCACAATTCATCCTGATTACCAACTTTAAGTAAGTCAAGTAGGATCTTTTCACAATGACACTAGCGTTCATTCTTTGACTTGGTACTGTAAAACACCCGCATATATAACAAAGAGAGTCAGGAAAATTCAAACATTTTAAACATAGAGCTACGGGTGGGGCCAATATGGACCAGTCCATACAGAAGGAGCTAGACGTGATAGAAAAAAAACTATTGCTATTTTAAAACGCAGTGACCCTAATTACCCCACAACAGGTCTAAAACGTAGGTCAGCAGAAAATAATTTGTTGGCCAGTGTTATATATGAACATATGTATGTATATTAAAGTTTCTCGGACTGGTTATCTTACGTTACAACGCCGATGATTTTGATTTGACAAGAATTGTACTAATATCTCTACTTTCCTTATGTCTCTGATGTAACAGGAATATATATATATAAGAAAATATACTGTAATGACATCACGCAGCTAAGAATCAGATTTATCTCTAACTGTATTTCTCATTCAACTGAGTTTTATTAATTAATTTCTGGGATTGTCCCCAAATACCTTATCCTGACAAGGATTCATCATCTAGTTAATGACGTTTCTCATTGCTAATGATATAAGTTTATCCAAATTTTATTGACTTATATAATATTCCTGCTTGTACCATTTCTAGCATTAAATTTACGTTAGCATGTGTTCCTGAATAATCTCCCGCAAGCACTCCTTTAAGTTATCACATTACTCTATGTTCATTTATCATACGTCTATAATGATCTAATAATAGCAATATCCGTGTAACTATGCATTGATCATGAGGCCCAAGAAAGCTAATCCATGAAGCGATTGTACTGCTGATGATCAACCATCAATAATATTGCATTTGTGGTTTAATTTAAATCATTTGAAATTTAGGGCTTGTTTCTTCCCTGTCAGATTATTACAAGTAGTGTTCAAATAATGACTGTCCTTGTCACTAATGGTAAATTCATTAAGTTCATTAGAATTTTAATTCTCTGAAACTCCTTGACTTAATGCATCAAGGATTCCATCGCACACATTACAACATAGTTTTAATTGAATAGTGAGTTACGAAATTGGAAACACAAATACATATAAAGGTGTTAGGATACTTGAGCTGATGTGATGCATGTTTACATATTTACTTGAGTATATAGTAATAAATAAATATAAATCTATGTATGTATGTATCTTATTTCTTTATTGCCCACAAGGGGCTAAACATAGAGGGGACAAACAAGGACAGACAAAGGGTGCGTAACTGGTACTTAATTTATCGACGCCAAAAGGATGAAAGGCAAAGTCGACCTTGGCGGAATTTGAACTCAGAACGTAACGGCAGGCGAAATACTGCTAAGCATTTCGCCCGGTGTGCTAACGTTTCTGCCAGCTCACTGCCGTCGAAATGCTCACCGTATGTATGTATCTATCTATCTGTCTAATTGTCTGTCTGTCTGCTTATCTATCTATCTATCTATCTATCTATCTATCTATCTATCTA
Source organism: Octopus bimaculoides (assembly GCF_001194135.2). Classification (NCBI taxonomy): domain Eukaryota; kingdom Metazoa; phylum Mollusca; class Cephalopoda; order Octopoda; family Octopodidae; genus Octopus; species Octopus bimaculoides. The sequence continues at coordinate 27,770,016 of NC_068989.1, read as the reverse complement.
TCTATCTATCTATCAATATACATGTGCAGACATACACACACACACACACACACACATACACACACACACACACACACACACGCACACACATATATATGTATATGTGTGTGTGTGTGTGTGTGCATATATGTACATAACATAATAGAGAAAGAGAAAAAAAATGGAATTCGGGAGATTTTTTATTTATCACTACGATCGTTTTTATCCGTCGTGCATCGGTCCCTCACGGGTGAGATTCTCTTCAAATTCTTGTGGTGCATCATTCGGTGTAGTTGTGCTACGTCGAGTGCTTTGTCAAAAGGCACCTCGTTGTTTAATCTGCGTTTTGGTTATTTCGATTAGAATATATTGTGGTATTTGTTAATAGGCACTCGCATACAAGAGAAAACATGAGTTAGAATGAGATAAAATTAACAACAGTTCTCTTATAGGTTATGCACCTACGTACAAAGAACCGTAAATAAAATGTGTACAATGATTCGCACCCATAAAGAGATACGTTAAATAAAAACCATAAAATGATAAAATAACCCTGTTTTTTGTCTGATACATAGCTGTTTTATAATTTTATTACTTTATTTAACGTATCTTTTTATCAATGCAAAGCATAGTACTTGATTTGCTTGTTCATTGTCTACTTATTTATGGTTCTTTGTAAGTAGGTTTACAACCTATAACTGAATTGTTCTTCATTCTAACTCATTCCAACTCATGCTTTTTTCTTGCTTGACACCAGTTAAACGCAAATACCACAATGTATTCTAATCGAAATAAGCGAAACAGAGATTAAAGAACCAGGTACCATTTGACAAGTCACCTGATGAGGCACATCAATTTATACAGAATTTCATCCGTGAGGGACGGGTGCACGATGACTCGAAATGATCATAACGATTAATTTATTAATCATTCATTTTCTTTTTTCTCTCTCATATGTTACAAACACGACGGGTACGAGGGAATTCCTGAAGTAGATTCAGTGGCACCTATATCCACACTGCGAAAGACATCTGGTACCGAATACGGTGAACGTGCATGAAAACGCATACTACCAGAGGTGTACAGAAAATTAAAATTATTATAGTCATCCATAGCCATCTTTTTACTCCGCCTGTTTTATCTTCAACATTCCTATGAAATTGTCCATGCATTCTTTTCTTTAACCACCTATTTTCAAAATCATTCTTTCTCAAGTCCATGTACAGTGCTTTATCTTTGCAATTTTCTATGCTATACAAGGCTGACCTTCTTACTTCCAATAATAGAGTAATCAAAGAAGGGGAAAAAGAAGAATGTGGTAATTAATAATATATAATTACTCATGTTTAAGGTTATTGTACAAGGGTTTGATAAAAATAAAAATAGAAATAAATGTTATTTTAATAGCGTTAGAAGGTTAGAAACTAGAATGAGAATATATAGGGGTTCTCGTTAAGAAATTAATTACTATGAGGAAGGTATTAAGTCATTTTGATATGTGTATACAAACGTGTTGTCTATATTCTGAAAAGGAAACCGACAGAGAAGGAAAAATAACAAGAAGACGGTGATTAGATTATCTATATATTTTTTGTGAATAAATGTCGATGTGCATCGGTTTTGGATTTATAAAAAAACGAAAGTTATGGATGTGAAATTACGTACGCAACCAATTAGGATTTCCATTAAGCAATTTTTTAAAAAAGTGTTGGCTCCAAAAACGAAAAGGAGGTACAGGTTGTGAACTTTGAATGGCTAATGTAGTGAATATAAATAATAACTAATAGTACATTACGGTACAAAAGGAATTGTTTCATATGTGCACCGTGTTACTCATGAGTACAATTAATATAAAGAAATTTGGATCAAATCATGCAAAATATGAAAATAAACAAATAGAATGAGCGTGTTTTAAAAAATCATAGAGGTACGTTTATAATTAGGATTTCAAAAAAGAGTAACCATATAACACATGCAGTGGTCTTCATGAGGAAAGTAAGGTTTGTATCAATAAATTCAGGATTAAATAAATAAATAGAAAAAGATAAAAAGACGAATAAAGTATGAGAATAATATAGATATATTGAAACAAAATAAAATATGATAGTAAGAAGATGAAAATATAAAATATAAAATTTAGAGAAATAAAATAAAAATAAATATTGGTATAAATATATCATATATAATTGATGTAGTGATTATATAAAGATTTAGTGGAATTTATAACAAAGTTATCTATGAGTGTGAAGGCATGGAGAGAATTTCCCGACTCTCTCACTTAATAGTTTTTAGTAGAAAAAGGAATTCTATAGTGTTCAGTTGTACATAGGTCACAGTATTTATCTGGTGATGGAAGGGTTTGGCCTTATATAAAACTTTGCATCTAATTTTAAAACTACTCAGGCTAGTTTATGAAAGTTTCTTTGGATTTTGAAAAGTAAGCTCATGGTACGCGAGCTTGGTGTTAATAAAGAACCGATAGAAGAGTAGTGTTTACCGGCAGCTTCCACGGTGGCTTGCTAACATTTTTTTGGCAATGATTATTAAATTTACACTGTTCTTTAATTATACAATCACAAAAGTTACTAATATTATCAGAGGGATTTTCATGTTGGTTGGGGCGAGTGATTTTCCCTTGATTGTTAAGCTGATGTGCTGTACGTTTAGCGTAAGATTTATCTAGTTTAGCAGAGTTAATAGATGATATTATCTAAATAGAGTGCGAGTTACTGAAAAGCCATATTGGAAACAACCGCTATGAAGTAATTCACTGTATTTGTTTTTATTTAAGTTGAAGTGTATATTAATTATCTTGTGTGTTATTAAAATTATGTTAGATTTCACTTGCTTCGTGAATGGCATTAAACAACATTCCTTGGCATTAAACAACATGCTTGGAGATTCCTATCAACAAAATGGTTCGACAGAAACATATGTATAAGTTCTTTCTTATGTATTTCTTAACTCTCTATGAGCTTTCAACTTCCGATCAGTTTATTTATTTATTTGTAATGTTTTTGTTTTCAAAAACAGACGTCATCTTCCTACAACATGCAAATAAATCAGTACTTACACCCATTTATTCTCCATTTTCTGCTCCTTGTTTTTCCCTCAAAATTAAAAAAGATTCAGTAATCCTAAACATATGCCAATGACTTTACCATTATATGATACGGATTAAACCAGTGGAATGCCTTGGATTATATAATCCTTAATGAGGACTTAACGCCATCGAATTAACTCTCTCTCTCTCTCTCTCTCTCTCTCTCTCTCTCTCTCTC
>NC_068989.1:27763439-27766746 GCF_001194135.2 Octopus bimaculoides | reverse complement strand
CCGGAAAGTTCGTGCCGGTTTTTAAAGGAAAGAAAAAGGTCAATAAATACTTGCCATTACATTTTTAATCAACCAAATATGAACCATGCTGTTGCACAATGCGTCTCCATCTTTTTTTTAACTTGAAAATACCCTCTTCCCAGAATTGAGGTGGTTTCATGACAAAAAATTCATCAAGGTATCTTTTTACGTTATCCAAGGAATTGAAATTTTTAGCATTAAGACTATTCTGCAGAGACCTGAATAAGTGGAAATACGAAGGAGCAATATCTGGTGAATATGGAGAGTGGGGTAACACATCCCAGCCCAGCTGCAGCAAATTTTGTCTGGTTCCCCCAAAAACATGTGGTCTTGCATTATCATACTGGAAAACAACACCCTTCCTGTTGGCCAATTCTGGACGTTCTCTTGAATTGCTGCTTTTAACTCGTCCAGTTGTGTGCAGTATTTCTCAGAATTAATTGTCTGGTTACTTGGGAGAAGCTCATAGTACAGAATTCCTTTCCAATACCATCAGGCTCAAAGCAAGACATTTTTAGGGTGAAGGCCCGCTTTTGGGGTGGCTAAGGGTGGCTCATGTAGCTTACTCCAGGATCGCTTTCTCTGAACATTTCGATAGATAATAGATTTCTAATCACCTGTCACAGTTTGCTTTAAGAAGGGCACATTTTCATTCCATTTATAAAGCGAATCACAGATGGAAATGCGATCCAAAAGGTTCCTCTCACTCAACTCATGTGGTACCCAAACATCGTAGGAATTTGTGTACCCAAGCTTTACCAGGTGCTCATGAACGACGGATTTTGATAGGTTGAGACTTTCTGCCAATTTTCGGGTTGTGCAATGTTGGATATTCTCAATTAATGACTCGATTTGGTCATCATTTGTAGTGGATGGTATGGCTGATCGCTCTTTATCTATAAGGCTACAATCTCCAGCTCTGAACCTTACGAACCACTTCCGTACAGTTATTTCGGATAAAGAAACATCACCGTACATTGCGTATATTTCTTTGGTTGCTTGTGAAGCAGTTTTCACTTTACGGAAAAAGAAAAGCATCAAGTGCCGAAAATGAACTTTCTTATCATTCCATTTTAAAGGGTTACAGAATTAACACAGATTATAGGAACATAAACCTTCTCCCACGAAAAGATAGCTTAACTTAAACGGTGCTCTAAATGGAGGTGTAGTCAAATCCTATATTATAGACTCAATCAAGTTCTAAAACAAGTCGAAAGGTAAGCTACTATAAATCGGCAAGAACTTTCCGGACAACCCAATACATACATACATACATACATACATACATACATACATGCATACATATATAGGGAGAGCGAGAGAATGAGAGCGATAAATAAAAAATATATAATAGATAGATCGATAGATAGATATTATATGTTATTCTTTTATTCTTTTAGTCGTTATATTTTGGTGAATGTGGCAATGATGGGGAACCGCCCTAAAGAGATGTAAGTGAACGAATCGATCGCAGCACTTGCTTTTTTCTAAAGGCTGTACTTATTCTGTTGGTCTCTTTACCGAGCCGATAATCTACAGAGATGGAAACAAATCAACTCTAGTTGACAAGTAGTAGTGGAGGACAACCAAAAGCACAAAGACTTACAACAGAGATATATAAAGACACATATGAACACACACACACATACATACAAAAACACACCTACTCGTGCGTACACACATACACACACGTAATGTATGACGGCTTCTTTCTGTTTATGTGTACCAAATTCATTGATACGGTTTTGATCTATCCAGGGTATAGTAGAAGATAATTACCTACGGTTACACGCAAAGAAACTGAAGCTGCATCCTTGTTGTTGGGGAAACAAACTACTTACAACACAGGTGCGTGCAAGATCTAATAGCTTCCTGGGAGTCACTCAACTTGAGTGCAATGTTTCTTATAAAGAATACATATGTAAGAAACGAAAGTGAATTCGTAACTTCTGTTTCGTCATTGAAATAATTGATATAACTCCCTATACTCACCTGACGCATTAGTCTAAACCCTAAGAGCATTCCGTTCTCACCACTGTTAATTAGTATCGCAAAGCCTAAGAGAATTCCTGACATGTGCAGGATATTCCTATTATTGTATTGCCTAAACTAAATAATCATATATTCATTACCGATATGACTAATTTCTCAGCATTCTTATTACACGATGAATTAATTCTCTCAGTATTCTGTGTTTATTCATTTCATTTTTAGCGTTTATTTTCTCTCTTTGCCTCTTGTTTACATTTTAATTTCATACAGAGCAATTTATTATTTATTCTTTTATTATTTATTCATCAGAGGTTTCATTTCGATATTGTTACAGCATTTCTCCACATCGATGGTGTTCAAAGTAGTTACGTAGCTAGATTAATGAGACGTGTGAAGATTTTGATAAGATTAGTAAAATGTTTCACTGTAAAATAAGATATATATATTTTCTAGTGATTGATGCGTTTCAAAATGAACATTTCTTTTGTTATTTTTGAGATTAAAAATGTTTATTACAATTAAAAAAAACTTTGTTGCTGTACTTTGTGGATTATGATTAAAAAGTTAATGAGAAATTGATGATGTTATTTTGACGGTATTTCTCAGAGTTTACTGATTTAATGAGAAATTACATAAAATCAGTAAACTGATTTATAACAACATTTCTGCGATTAAACTTAAGTGGGAGTAAAAAGTCATTAGAACTTTTTGAAGCCAAAAGAATAACTAAATAAATAAAAGCAAAAGCTAAGCTTTCTAAAATTTACTTAACTTGAATAAGTATAGAAATATATGTGTGTAACCAAGTGTGTATATTTTTACTACGGTATGTATACTTGTGGATTTTCAAACATATACTCACTGGTATTGAATTATAGACGAAGGCCTTCACGTCTTATTAACGAATGGAACGAGTCCTTTAAAAGAGGTACTTACGGCTGTAATGGCAATTAAGAGCGAAAGCAAAAAAAAAAAAAAAGCAAGATCTAAGAAAGGAATACAATGTTAATATATTTATGTATTTTGCTATGAATGGAAGGAACATATCTGTCAACAACCGTTACGTGGAGGACTGGGGATGCCGTGGTTAATGATGCGCAGACATGCGCTGAGACTGCGGCATCTCTGGAACTTCATTGACGACGGTGAACAGGTGTGGGCGCCGTTTGTGAGGCACGCCTTCCCGCAGCTCGTCTCACTCACCGAACTGCAAACATGGATCAGGAAGAGACCGAAACTGGGCGATTGGCACCGCGAGTGTCGCCAAGCTCTACAACAGCTCTGCCGTCCGGGA
>NC_068989.1:27752481-27761686 GCF_001194135.2 Octopus bimaculoides | reverse complement strand
ATCCACCCCGCCAGTTGTCTGCACCTTGCTGTCAACTTGATAATGTGCATGTGAAATGATGCATCACTACACATGTTGATGCCCAGATCTCTAACTGTTTGTTGTTCTGGGATTGCAGTACCTCCAGGCCCTGTGTATGCCAGTTGGGAGGTACTTGTGGTCTTGTAGCGCAGTACTTGAAATTTTTTTGCATTGAACTGCATATATATATATAAATACTGCATATATATATATAAATACGACGGGCCTCTTTCAGTTTCCGTCTACCAAATCTGTTCACAAGGCCTTGGTCAGCCTGAGGCTATAGTAGAAGACACACGCCCGTGTGCATATATATATGTATGTATGTCTATATGTATGTCTGTATATATATATATATATATATATATCTATATATATATATATATATATATATATACAATTATACAGTGTGTGTATGCAAAAATATAAAAGTGCTCTGCTAGCTAGAATTGCAAAGCTCAAAACTTCCAGGCCTGATATCATACCTGAAGGCAGGCCTCAGAAGAGTTGCGTCGTGAAAACCTTCCATGTTATTAGAAACAACAAAGTTATTCACAATATGTCATAGGATATGCTATTCAGAATAGCAAATACAAAATATTAGTTTCTGCGTGTTCAGGAAGTTTTTAATATCATGCTGGTTTATTGGAAAGCTTTTCAATAAAGATATTATCGTACAAATGTAAATTTTCTAGAACTATGGAAAGTAATATTCTATGCAAAGCTTGAGACATTATGGAACTCACAAAATGTCATATTTTGAAATTGATCTTACTTGTTTATATGTTAAGTAATTGCCAAACCTGAATAGCGTGAATATTATAAAAGAAAACAAGTGAAGCCAATTAAATATCTCTGCTTATTCAATCGAATTGATATGCTCATATAAAATGTGTAAGTTATACATATATTATAGGTAAAATCGCAACAGAGAGTTATCATTGGAATTCGTGTTCGAAGTACATGTTCAAAAACATCAGAGCCACTGTCAAAGTGACAATGACTATATATATATATATATATATATATATATATATATATATATTCATGCTTTGAAAGGTTTCTCAATTTAAACTCAATTCAATCGTGGTGCTGGAAATATATTCATATATGTATAAGTAGATGCAAGGAGAGAGTTTTCCATGAAAAAAAAACCAAAAAAAAAACCAATGTTACTTTTGGTAATTTCTTTCGTGTTTTTGCCACTTTTATGGAAGAAATATGACAGTACAATGACATGATCAAGTTATATTAAATATATAGTTATGTTATAACTGAACACTATAGAAATATAAGGTGCTTAAGTGATTGATCTAAGAGAATTACAAGAACTGGATTATAAAAGGTATTTATTTATATTATAACACAACATTGAAATATATATGATGTGCTAAATCTGTTTTCAATGCCATCCAACATATAGCAAACACCGGTAGTTGTTTCATTGAGTTAAATATTTCGATTATCTTTGATTCGGTTCCTTAGTATGATTGTTAAAAATGTAACACTCGCATATATTTCATTCTGATAAACCCTTTCTACTATCGGTACAAGGCTTGAAATTAAAGGGAAGGGTGCTAGTCGATTGCATCAACTCCATTTCTCAACTGGCACTTATTTCATAGATCCCGAAGGGATCAAGTGCAAAGTTGACTTCAGCGGCGTTTGACCATAAAAATGGCGGATGAAATGCCACTAAACATTTTGCCAATTTGGTAACGCTTCTGCCGACAATTAGAGCTCAGAATGTAAAGACGGACGAAACGCATTTCGTCCGGCGTGCTAATAATTCTGCCGGTTGGCCGCCTTATATTTCGCTATAATAAAGGTTAAGTTGAATAATAATAGAAATCGTTGTCGTCATTATTGTTGTTTTTCTTCTTTTCATCCTCCTCCTTTCCCCTACCTCTTCTTCCCTTCTATTCGCTCATCTTATTTCTTCTATTTGTACTACTACTACTACTACTACTACTACTACTACTACTACTACTACTACTACTACTTCAACTTAGTTTCATCTGTATGCGTAACATGATGAAATCCAGCCACAGTGCTCAACACTTGATCGCTCAAGGGAAGTTAAAATAAATAGCTAAAACAAGTCGTGGCGATACACTAAAATGTGAGCATAGCAGTATTCCTGCTTTGACATTGTACTGAACACCACCAGTTGACATAGTGCAGATTACATAAGACCGTAATTAGATATAACAAATATCTATATACATACATATACATATACATATATATATATATATATATATATATATATATATATATATACTTCAAATTTATAGAAGAAATAAGACGAAGACAGTTGTAGGAACAGGCAAGTGTATTAGTTTGATGCGCGGAAGAAATGGAAAACTATGTACGTTTGGAGAGTATATTCTTCGACAGAAATGAATAAAAGGAAATAGAGAGAGAATGAGGAAAATGTGTTGAGTTCAGTGGTCCACCATGGCGATTGATGCATTATATGTCAAATGATGCATTATATAACAATTGATGCATTATATGACAAATGATGCATTATGTGTACAAAGTGTTCTCGCTATGACAATTTGCATATAAGTAACAGAAGACACAATGTCCCATGCAAAAATAAAAGTATTTTAAAAAAAAAACAAAAAAAATATCAACTAAATTATAACTGGGAGATAAAAATTTACTCAAATAACCGTCCCCAACTCCCACCACGCCTTAAAACACTTCCAGAACGTTGTGCATGAGTTCCTCACTGTGCTCCTGGAAAAAATCTTCAAGAACTCCTTGGATGTTGACCAATAGCTCGGGTTTGGTATTGCAACCAGTGCTGTTGGTGTCTTCCTCAACTATACTCTACACATAGTAATCCATGGAATTGCAATCAAGGGAATTAGGAAGCTAGAAATTGGGGCTTCCGAAATAGAAATTTTCCGACAAATGCTTCTGACTCTTTTCGGAGGTATTGCAAAGAGTTGAATCCTGCTGCCACACATACGACATGCTACCAGCAATCATCTCCTGCCAGGGATTAATGTCAGTCTCCAGTAGCTTCACTTAGTCGCCTGAATCGGGCCTAAGTCCCTGTTCAAAGAACTGTGGGGATAATTACGGCGTGAGAACGTAGTCGTAACGCCTTCTGTGCACCTTCCTGCTGGTTACGGCTTTGTAGTCTCAGTTGCAACTACCTATATGAAGTATTACAATTTTTACAGTGTTCAAAGAACATAGAGCAGCAGTCATGATGTCGGCATTTTGATACCCGCTGCGAATCACCATAATACAGGAAACTCGTTCCCAACATTCAAATGGTTTTCAATCCTCCATGTCAGCTAACTTTTTCCAAACTAGAAATTTAGTCTTAATGCTCTCCAACGCCGTTGATTGTTAACCATTACGTTCAGGTTGCCTTGAAGAAAGTAAATCTAAAAATTGTAAAATATAGCCCGAACACCCTGTGCATAACATACACACATATTTGTATATGTACCTACGTTTTATTTTATTCTTTTGTTCTATTAGTTGTTTTAATCTTTTGACTGTGGCCATGCTGGAGCACCATCTTGAAGGGTTTTAGTCGAACAAATCGACACCAGAGCTTATTTCCTGAGCCTAGTACTTATTCCGTCGCTACCTTTTGAGGAACGGTTAAGTTACGGGGATGTAAACACATCGACACCGATTGTCAAGCTGTGATGGGGGCAAACACAGACACAACCACACACACACACACGCACACATACACATAATATCTACCAAATCTACTCAAAAGGCTTTGGTCGGCCTGTGGCAATAGTAGAAGACACTTCCCCTAAGTGCCACACAGGGTTTGAATCCGGAACCGTGTTGTTGGCAAGTAAGCTTCTTAACCACACATATATAAACCGATACCATAGTGAGGTTCCACCTTGAAGAATCTTTTCTATTCGTCAAACGAATCTACTCAAGGATTTAATATATTTCAAAGTCAGGTAATTATTCTATCGGTTCCTGTTGGTGAACCAGTAAGTTACCGGGACAGAAATACACCGCCAACACCAGTTGTCAAGCAGACATACAAACATGCACATGCACGCACACGCACGCACACGCGAGCACGCGCGCACACACACACACACACAGAATAGGCTTTCTTTCAGTTTCCATCTACCAAACCCACACAAGTCTTTGGTCGGCCCGCGGCTAAAGTAGAAGATGCCACGCAGTAGGACTGAACCCAGAACCATGTGGATTGGAAGCAAACTTCTTACCACATCGTCACATCTGCGCCTGTCTATCTATCTATCTATCTATCTATCTATCTATCTATGTAAGATATATGTGCGTGCGTATATGTACCTTTTTTTATAACATCTGAAGAACATTCTAACGATTAAAATATGCATAGAAATCAATACGATTCCGACATAAAAAGAAGACGTGTACTTTGATTAATATGGAGACATCTGACCACCACGTGTGTGGACGATATCGACGAAGTCGCTAGTAAAGATCGAATATTCAATACTTCCTTGTAGTCAGTTTCTTATCAGTCGTAACATTGAATTGGTTATGGCCAGTTCTTATCCATGCAAAAATATTGTCATTTTCTGTTTGATTTCGTCCCTTCATGTAATAGCTGAAATTATTTCAATTGATGGCAAATTTGTACAAAACTCTCTGTGTCATTTCTGTAACACATCGTTACTGAATTGATTGCAATCTCTAAGAACTTTCTCTATAGAAATCTCCCTCGCCAAGAAAATTAATTAACCTGATGACTAACCAAGCTGCATAATTTATCAGCTCGCTCAAGCGGAAGCCACTTTTTGCCTTTGATACGTTTGCCAACGTGACAATTGAATGAGTTCGTGATCGAGAAGCATGTCGTCAATTTAAAAGTAACCATAGTAAACGAGAAGATGCAGCTGAAGTTATGGTTTACCAACTGGAAACTGTTGAACATGTCAATTACGGAAATTATACTCTGCTGTAACTTGCTACACTATAACACTGGAGGAACGACACATAATAGCTTCTCAAATATTCAATGTTCATTTCCCTTCTCTTAATTTCTCTCAGATAATTTGGTCTATCGTAACAGACCTTTTTAGTTTACGGTACAATGTCTTGCAAATGAGTGCAAGAGAGTGCCATAATTTTACGTGGATACTTTTCAAGTTACAACCTGGATCGTATTTAGATTTTAGTTTAAGTCATTCTATCATACTGTGTAGAACTTCAAGCAAGATTAGTTCATGGTGTCAAAGCTACATTTATTTGGATTTCATTTGTGGTTCCCTGGTTTACTTTAGTACATTTAGATTTATTTCGTATGCGTTTTGTAATTTGCACTATACATTGTGGGGATGTGTGGTCATTGTGCTTGAGTATGTGGGGGTGGTTGTACTCACTGTATTCTTTGCGGGTGTTATTATGTTGACAATAAAGTGTGAAGTGAAAGTTTGTGGAAAGTAAAGTATGTATGGAATGTCTTTAACGCAACAGCTTGTTGTGTGCATTTGTGTAGAATTTATGCTGCTAAGTGTTTTTTTCTGTAAATGTGTGTTTGTGTGTGTGTGTGCGTGTGTGTGTGTGTGTTCTGCCGAAAATAGAATGTTTGAATTGTACTATTGAACGAAAATTCCCTTGCGTGCTACTTGGCATTTCTTTAGCGGGGCTATTTTCTAGACTGCGCAAGGTTGTGCGATCTAGCATCATCGTTACATTTGTGATTATCTGTTTTGCTATCGTATGAAGTGCATATTTTTGTTTAATATCCAGTACGCCAGCTCATATTACATAGCTATTGTCCCAGTTGATATTAACATTCTTATCTGTAACATACATCCAAATATACCTAAATGTTCCATTCTCAAACAAAACAAGAAAAAATCATTTCGTCACATCTTAGAAAATAGGGGCAGAATTTTGGCCCTTTCAGACCTTCCTGCTGTAGAAGGATCTAAATTTAACAATTTAGACTGAAGAAAATATTCACGGTTGCAAAAAATATTCCAAGTTCAAAAAATACCATGTGGGAATGCCTTTACAATATTTAGAGATTCTAGTACTGTTATAGGCTGGAATGTGACTATTTTTTACATAAAATCTATCTATCTTTCTATCTGTCTGTCTGTCTGTCTGTCTGTCTATATATGTCTATCTATCTATCTATCTATCTATCTATCTATCTATCTATCTATCTATCTATCTATCTATCTTGTTAAAATAACAGCTGCAACGATTGTACGTTCTTATTTCTTTCAAATCCTTTAAGCATAATCTTAATAGCATGGTACGCACGCACGCACGCACGCACAGATACACGCAGACACACACACTGATGCGCACGAACGTATACACATATACTCGTGCATACACATTTATGGGTATGTATGTGTGTATGCGTTTGTGTGTGTGAATGTGTGAGCATGTCAAGCACTCACGGAAACACAAAGAGAAATCATGAGGATAGTTGTCAGGAAGTCTGTATTTGTTCAGTAGTTGCTCATATTCCTTCCAATAAAATCTTCATATAAAATACATTTCAAGCAGAAATATTTACCATAGTTAAACAATGACCTCCTAATCGCTGCGAAAAAAATGAATGTTTTTTTTTATCTCTAAAATACAGCCAAATCACACATTGTCCAAAAACGAACTCACGTTTTAATGTATTAAAAACTCTATTACGAATATAAATCAAAATATTCAAGTAACATCAAATAAATGTACTCTCCATTGTTCAACAAATAACCCATACCTTTACACTAGTAACCCCCATCTACTGTCGTCATTTACATGTCTTTTTTCTTGAATGCCGGAAACAAAAACAGGTATGCATATACATTCCTTTTTACAATTGTGTTTCAATATCTTTGAATGACATGAAACAGTTTGCACTCTCCGTAGCCTCAAATCTTAAGAAATGGTATCAAATCCTCTATGTAGATATTGGTCTACATTACATCCAGTAACAGATACTATATTATGCTCCAAGTTTTGACGATCTCTAAATACAGATAAACAGGCTGACAAAATGTTGAAGCATAATAACGATTTTCGATGCACAATATATAACAAACTTTGTTTTTCAAATAGACATATACATTAGATTATTAACAAAAATGGTACAACTTTATTCGAAGAACTATATGGTGTGCACACTTCTCAATCATAAAACAAATCTCATTAGTTCAAGCAGAAAATAAACACTTAATTTTTAGAATAAACAAAACTAACATATATAGATAAGCCGAATGTCAAGAGTAAAATTTTATACCATTTAGAACACGACACCTAACAACATTAATTGCTTAATACTATCACCAGTAACTAGTTGACAAACGAATATGAACATTAAACACAACAAATGAATCACCATCTATGAATGGATAACACAATTGTTCTTCTTTCTCATAGACATTTTACATTACCTTTAAAGACAACAACTGTATAAACATAATGACTGATTAACCCTAACAAATTTAATGTCGGTATAATATATAAATATTGTTTCAATCCTACCGAAAATGAAATTATCGTGCAAGCTACCTCTTTTGTCTTATCGAGACTTATAAGCAAAACCTGAAAGCCAGGCAGAGCTATCATCCTAGTTTGTTGGATGCTTCTCGACACTAAAGTGGTACTTCACAACTCAAGTCATTCAAGCGCTAATACTTCAAACTATATATTCAAGTACAACTTCAAACTATATATTCAAGTACTACATTAACAGCGCTTGAATCCTTTTGTGTAACTAAATACAATAAAATAGCCTACTATTTTTTGTATTCTTCATAGTTTTATTCCGTCTCCTGTCAAACATTACTTTGTCTTGGTAGTTTTTCCCACATTTAATCTAATTGTCCTCTGAATGCACCAACGATTGTTTTTCATACGACATAGAATTGGATTCTTCCATATGATTCCTCCACTTTCATAAGAAGACAAGTTCCTAGTCACCACAGAGGCGCTCCATATTCCGTTAGATGAAGATACAATAATCAAAGATGGATTTTTCATCAGAGAACATTTTTACTTCGTTATTTTCGTTTTCTTTTTTTCTAAATACATGTCTGCCAATCCACTTCGGCCACAATTTACTCCTTATTCTCAACCGACACGATGCTACTGCTGTGAAATTGTCTATGGCAGTCTCTTAGTTTCAGTTGTTGTTGCTTGGTGCCACTTAATTCCAATAAATCTATGATTTGTTGTTGTAGAAGTTATGGATAGGAAGACCTGAAGTAGATTTTATTGCTACTAGTTTAGTAGCTGGGACTCCTGATTTGGATATTGAGTTTTAAGACCTTAGTCTTCACTCACTCTACAGGGCACAATTTTGGGAATGTTTTTGATCTTGTGAAGTACTGAGACCTTTTATGTATAATCTTTCAACTATAGGCACAAGGGCTGGACTTTTGTTGTCAAGTGGTGGTGGGAATCAATCGCGTCGACTCCAGTATTTGACTGGTATTTAATTTATCGACCCCGAAAGGATAAAAGGCAAGGTCGACCTTGGCGGAATTTGAACTCAGAACGTAGCAACGGGCGAAATACCGCTAAGCATTTCGTCCAGCGTATTAACGATTCAGCCATCTCTCTGCCTTGATGTTTTATGTATATGTTGATCCCACATGATCACATATCACCTCTCTCTCTCTCTCTCACACACACACACACACACATACAAACCCCAATCACAATGACGCGCGTGCACCCCTACCTCTCACAGGCAAATGAACACACATTTTCGACAGGGCGCTCCACATTTTCCGCTACTAAATTTCAGTAATATTGTTAATGCAAAATTCCCTTTGCAATGATATTAATAAAACCTCTCTTTGCAATGGTATTAATAAAACCTCCCTTTTCAAAGAGAAAATTATAATAGATGAATGATTAATAATTTCTTTTAAAATTGAATTTTATTTAATTGTATTTCCCTGATATGCATCTTGTCATGATAAAAATCAAATGTATTTTTGTTTGTGAATGAAATTTAAAATAATCAATTGCCTTTATAACAATATAGCAGACATTCGTAGGGCTCATAGTAATAAATATATTTAATATATATTTTCATGTATTTCATTAAGTCAAATGCCACTTCATATCTAATCAACTTCATATTTGCTAAATGCTTCCTTATATTAACAACTCTGTTTATTCAGTCACACTTTATCAAGACATCGTAAAATTAAGAAAACATATA
>NC_068989.1:27749911-27752411 GCF_001194135.2 Octopus bimaculoides | reverse complement strand
TATACATATATACATATATATATATATACATATACATATATATATATGTATCTGAGTGGTTGGCGTTAGGAAGGGCATCCAGCTGTAGAAACTCTGCCAAATCAGACTGGAGCCTGGTGTTGCCATCCGGTTTCACCAGTCCTCAGTCAAATCGTCCAACCAATGCTAGCATGGAAAGCGGACGTTAAACGATGATGATGATGATGATGATGATATATATATGCATATATATATATATATATATATATATATATATATATATATACACACACAAACACACATACACACATATTTATACAAAGTTTTCTAAAGAAGATCTTATACAATGACACTGATGTCATGTTAGCGTTCTTATATGAAAAGACATAATAGTACAAAGTAAGAATATTAGCGGGAAATGCTCGAGCCAATAAATATAACAAATATAACTTTATGAGTAACGGCATAAATATTTAGTTATAAAAACGAATAACATTGATGACATTAAATTTGATCTGAAAATTAATCATATGCAGCAAGGTAACATTTCAGTGTTCACTTTCTCTGCACGCTTATTTTCTTTAAAAAGCCTCTGTTTGTTATCCACTTTCCAATATTTTCAGCGTTCATTCATCTTATTTAACAGCTAACCTATTGCACAGGGGGTCATCCGAGCCTCACTGCGCAACTCTAATAAAGCAACAGGAAAAAGAGTTCGCCATGGTCTAAACTGATGCTAGTTTTATTTATTTTCAGTTCATTGATTTTTCATGAATCTTCACCTAAAACGAATTACCAAATAATTATGATTTGCAGAGCGTTAAATAACTCTGCGAATTTAGTTGGTTACTAGTTCATTATTGTTTAAGTAATTAAAATCAACTTACTTTGAAATATATTTTTCTCCTGTCAGCGTTTAACCTAGACACTCTTGAAAAATCATTCTAAAATCAGTGGTTACTCCAACCATCCATATGCTTATACTATGTGACGAAATCTTTCATGTTTGAAACAATGGTATAAATATTTAAGGTTTCCTACATGAAATGGATATTAAACTTCAAGTATGTGAACAGAACAAATACAGCACTTTGTTAACGTCCACGATTCTCATCCTGTATAAGAAAATTTATATATCCCCAACATGGAATATGGATATCGGTTACCCACCAATTATACTGCCACAATTAATATGATGATTAATAATCAATATTTATAAGCAAAATTAAATCAAGATTGGAATAGTTTCTGATTAATGGGATTTCTGATTGCATTTAAGCCCATTATACATTGCACAATCTCCTATGTTTAACTCTTTCTCTACACACAACGTTCCTGTTTATTCTTTTATAATTCGGTTTCTTTCTTTCTTTGTTATGTTATAGTCCTTTATCCATATCAATATCTCATTATAATAATAGCCGATATAAATGTTGGTTCATTGGTTGATTCTCCACTCACCCTTTACATCGTATAGAGGGCGAGAGAGAACGTAAAAGAGAGATTGAGAGAGAATTAACTTGAGTGCACATGCCAGGTTTAGCGCCACGCAAAACGTATATGACATTAGACACACATACACAGACTAAGGGAGAAAGAGTTATAGAGACAGGGATATGGGACTAGGAGTGTGTGACAGGTGATACAAATGAAAAAGTATTCTTCGTAGACAAAACATAACAGCGATTAGTGTATTCATTTTCGAGTAAATGAATATGTACCTCATTGCTTTCTTTTAAGATAATGATTTAAGATAATGATTTTTTTTAAAGATTAGTATTGATTTTATCATTTTGTTTGAACATCAAAAAATTCGATAAAAGTTAAATCAGGATTATTGTATGTCGGCCCTATTTTCTGACGTTACCCTTGGCGGCAAAGTATAGTTTGAAAGTTACGCGAGACAAGACGGATAACACTGCTATTCCTATATTATTCTCATATTACACATAATTTTACTCACTTTGTAATTTTCCCTTCATTGCTGTACATGTCAGCTTTTATATTATAATTCTAATATATAGATACAATATACATGTACATAACATGATTAATCCAACAGCAAAATGACAATAGTCTCAATTAGATAACATCTTACAGTTTTTTGCATTAATGTATATAGATTGATACTAATCTAATGTGGCTTAGTCAATTATTAAAGGGTGTATTAAAGTGTTAACTAAAAATGACAACGATCTCAGTCAATAATAATAATAATAATAATAATAATAATAATAATAATAATAATAATATCAATGAAGTTAGCCACAATTGGCCTAGACACCTATCTGAAAAACTCTGAGGACTGGATGCTAAAACTTGTCTTAAGACATGAAAGCAAGAAAGCATCTTACTCAGTAACAAAACAGGCAAAGGACTATCTAAGTGAATTCCAATTGCAACAAATTCAAGAATTAGACGAACTAGAAACACCTGCAGAAAAAGCTAAGTGCTTGAAAACCTGTGCAAAAATTGCTGCCTTAGATATTATGACTGAAAAATGGCATGGAAAACCTCTCAA
>NC_068989.1:27745414-27749017 GCF_001194135.2 Octopus bimaculoides | reverse complement strand
CATTCACTTGAACAAAACTGTACCAATCCAAATATATGGTAACCTAGGCATAACACCTACATGAACTTCTAACTTGTTGTCTCTTGAGGTCTCTGGGTGAGACTTGGATCCAACTTGTACAAATGCAAAACAAAAGTCAAACATAAAATAATAATAATAATAATGATGATGATGACGATGATGATGATGACAATACTACTACTACTACTACTACTACTACTACTACTACTACTACTACTACTACTACTACTACTAATAATAATAATAATAATGATAATAATAATAATAAAAACGATTACAAAAGCAGTGTGTCGATCGATTCTGGTTGACCAGTCATACGCACCATTAACATACAAAGTAATGGAAACCTACATTAATTTCCTTTTTAGCTCATGACAAGAATTCCGAGATAAGAAACAACGAGCAGTTTTAGATTTCTAGTGTGTCCGTTCCATTTAAATTAAATCGGTTCTATAATTTAAGAGATATCTCTCAAACCCATATCACAACGTTCAAAAAATATCCATTCTCTCTCAATAAGTCTGGTTTCTTGAAAGCATGTAAGGAATCGGTTTCTTGCATCAATAGAGAAAGCTAATGGATTTCTCCAGCTGCTTCATTTTATGCTGCCAACATGCCTTTAGAAACGAAGTTTAGTAGATGAGAGTTTACATCAAAGTTCAAATGCCTGAACAAATTCTAAATGGAAATTCGTCTATATTTCTATAGAAACAAACAGTTGTTCCTTATATACCTACATGCAAATAAATATATAAGCATTCAATGTTAAATATATATATATATATATACATATACATATATTAATGCATAATGGTTTTGCTTAAGCATAGCAATACTATTAACCAGTGAAAACTTCATATACCTATTTAATTTATAGTAGTGTTAGAAGAGTACAGTGCATAATATCAATTAATGAATGAGAAAAGAACAAGAGTTACATCATCACATCCAGTATCTTTCAGCGGTTTCTGTTAAAAGATGCATTGCACTCAAAGATGAGTGCATCTGTATCATTCTTAGCTTCCAAAAAGCCATTAAAATGTATGTTTATTTCGGAAAGGAGTTAAATTGCTTTTTGCAACGAACACATATTATATCTCAATGGCTCCTAGGAAGCTTCTAGATGTAGCCCCCTTAGAGATATAAAATGTAACCGGATAACTACGAAAGGAACCTTTCTGATACCGTCTGCTGAAATCAAGGTGTTGTGGTGTTAAATAACAGTAGTTTAGAAATCTAAAATATAATTTAGAATGAATTGTAATTTAGAAACATGCCAAGAAATTATTAAGACGAAACATAGTTGATTACACGTAAGTCTTAGATAGTGATACGCTGATAACCTAAAGGAAATATATTGAAATATATATCTATGCATGAGGAATCAAATATATATAATATAATATATCAAAGCTTTATTTCGATGTTGAAATCAGATACTCGTTTATTCATTTTGCAAGTTTGCGAATCATTTTTCCGAAACAAAGAAATCTGCAGCTCTTTCACCTGACACGAGAGTCTCGGGTAGTAGACATAGATAAAGCATATGTGGTGAAATCTCTTTTAGAAAATCCGCTTCCTTATGGTCCTAGAAAATAAAGTCATTATTCAAACGCACACAAATATATAACTGTATACATAATTTCCAGACATACGCTATCTATCTATCTATCTATCTATCTATCTATCTATCTATCTATCTATCTGTCAGTCTGTCTGTTTGTCTTTCTGTCTGTTTTTCTGCCGTTCGTCCGTCTGTCCATTCATCCATCCATCCATACGTCACCGGAGCTGTAAAAGCGTGTGAAATTTCCCAGGACTTTATCATTTAAGTATATATGAGCATGTCTAGACATGCAACTATATGCATTAGAAGGCGTACATAAAAAAGCGTACAAGTCTGCACATATATATACAACAATATATACATACAAAAATACTCAGTTGATGGTGAAATTCCAATGAAGGAGCCTTGGAGCTAGATTAGAAATCGACTCTTTCTCTACTGGCAAGATGTCTTGAAATAAAACTGAATGAGGAAATACATACGTATATATGCATAAAATCAATTAAATTGTTATTCCCCATGACATGAGGTTTGATGTTATTTTTGATCAAATTACCTATTTGTAATGTGTTTATATAATTCACAATAACTAGGTTGAGATGCCTTACAGAACTATGTACATATGACTGAAAATAATACTACCATTAGAAAAATTGTTTGTAGCACATTTTAAGGAGTTGAAAGAAAAATTATAACGTTGATTAGACTAACATTGCTAAGTAAAGGTACGACAACTTCCACTCCCTCAAATTCTCCATTCTTGATAAAGGTTTTAGCTTCAAACGCAAGTGACTATCATTTAAAAGGCCATAAGATACTTGCTAAAGAGGGATACAGTGATGTTCATGTAAAATAGACAAAGTTTTTTCTGTTTTGCACACAGATAATACAGAAAGATATGTTTTCGTATACGATGACAACGATATTTTTCATAAAGTTGTTTAATTTTATTAGTTTTCTCAGTACAAAGCAGTGTACTGACGTGGTTAAAATGTTATATATCATAAGTTTTGAGTTAGGCTTACATTTAACAATTTCAATGAATCGACATCTCTAATCTCGTCGGAGTAACAAGTGTGTGAAACGAAACTCCAATAACACACCTAACTCACTGTATTTACACACTCTGCATATCTTATTGTATTGTGATTTTTGTAAGCATAGTGAAACGAGTAGTCGTCACATTTCCTTTGTTCAAGAATTATCAAATATAAACCTGCAGACAGGCTGATGTAATATATTATATATTGCAGATGCCTTCTCCTTCGATGATTGAAAGAAAAAAATATAAATTGACAAGAGGAATGTTCAGCGAAATGCTGGATCATTATACAGTCTGATTGGCAACACATGATCGCTTTACCGTCGCCATGGTTTTTAATTTCAGGCATTTTGATATTGCTGAAGATAATACAAATTCGATAGATGACAGTCAATGATTAAGCCTAGTGAAATTCTCATTCCGTTTAAACTGTTATGCAATACGCCAGATGTACACCTTATGGTAATATGGTATAAAATATTGGATTTCTTTATTGAAATAAACATTTTCTTTCTCTGTATAATACCAATAGTTCCGTTCTACAGAGAACAAAGCTTCGAAGAAATTAATACACTTTAATTATAAAAATCTGTTACAAACGTTAGCGTACCACCAATCTATCTATCTATCTATCTATCTATCTATCTATCTATCTATCTATCTATCTATCTATCTATCTATCTATCATCATGGACGGACGGTAGACACATCGGCTCCCATGTAAGTTGCATTTTTCACCTCTTAAAAGACCTATTTTGTCTTAAAATTTTGTATAAGTTGTGTATAACACAAAATACTTCGTGAACATATATTTTTCAAATCGGAAATAGCTCTATTTAGAGCCTTATTTCCAAAAATTCAAACATATCTTCCTCGTTCCTAGCCATATTCTTTAAAACGAATATGGCTAAGGTTTTCAACGAGGCCGACTTCCCGCTCCTAATGCCAGAGGCGAAAACACTTAATGCCGTTC
>NC_068989.1:27738358-27739692 GCF_001194135.2 Octopus bimaculoides | reverse complement strand
TAAAAAAAGGCAGAAGTTATAAATCATAGAGAAAATTGAACAGGTAAATATGTGAAAAAAAACTTTATGGCATGCATAAAATATAAAGGCAAAATGAAAAACAATAATCATATCAAGGTAGATGAAGGCGATGTAAAAGATTTGCTTAGATTTGTGTGTCAATTTCAGTTCAATCGTAGAAAGGAATTCAAAGGAATTCAGCCACTCCCTTTCACCCTCTCTCTCTTCCTTTCTCACTTCCTCTCTCCCTTGCTCGATACACGCGTCAAATTTAAGTATCTTAATTTCTCCATTAAGATTATTGCTGCTTTGGTGGACCAGTAGGCTTGGGTGTTGAGAAGTAGTAAAGCAACGCATAGGTGTTACAGTAATTACGAGATATAAATTTTTATTTTAACAACAAAATTTCTTTCAACAATTTCTTTCTCTTAAGCGTGACACACGTGTCAGGTACATACAAAAAAATAAAAACAAATTAGCGTATTAATATTATTGATCATCAAAATTCCCACCATCATCATCATTGCAGTCAATATTCCCTCGGTTTCTTTTAAAAATATAAGCGGTGTACATAGAGTAAATTTTCATCAGTTTTCAATCAAATCATTGGAGGGATTCATTGTTTCATTAGGATCTAAGTGATAATTTTATGCTGCAGGCTTACATTGTCTTGAAATTGGCGATATGACTAAATTCTTCTGTATTATTGTATATAGCTCTTCAAATTGTTCAGTTGCTGATATAACAAAAATGTGAACCGTAATGAAATAACAACGTTGTATCTTTAAATATAATACAGGTTTAAACAGTTATCTTTAACGATGGCTCTGTGTATCAGGTGGAAGAGACAATCCCGAGAATATCAAAATACTGAGAAAATGATGAAGAAATACATCAAATTAACTATATCCGCAGAAGATAATTCGAACTTACTTGCCTGAATTTGGAATCAGTGAGCAGTTAATTTTGTGCACGTAAGAGGAAATATTTCAATGAAGAGCAATTACGTAAGTTTAAACTACTGGTAAACTTAAATCTTATACTTCAACTGAATCAGTGCAGTGTTTATTAAAAGGACCCAAAATAATTGTAAGCATATTTGCTTTACTGGGTAAAAGTCGACATGAAAATAGAGGCGTAATAAAACAAGTGCCCAACAAATTTCAATAACATCCTACTTATGTCATAGATCTCTTATAGGGTCTGTTTTTTACTTCTTAATATGAAGAAAAAAGTCGGTGTTGGCTATGGTATCAAGCACTAGGTATATATTTAACAATTGTATTTTCATATCAATGCACACAGGTGTGCGTGCACGTATGTAAATATATATA
>NC_068989.1:27733238-27738348 GCF_001194135.2 Octopus bimaculoides | reverse complement strand
TATATATAAAAGTCTATTTAAAACCACCTGGAGCGGGCGACGCGTAGTGTTCTTGAGGATGATTCACGTTGCTCCAGATCACTCAGATAGCAAAAATGAGTAATACTGCAACGGATCGGCCCTATGAGTCTATATTAGTTGGGAAGAAACTATACTATTTTACTATATATATACATGCCTCCATTTTTGCATGCCTGTATGTATGTATGTATGTATGTATGTATCTATATATATGTATGTATCTATGCATCTATATATGGGTCTGTCAGTCTATCTGTCTGTCTGTCTGTCTGTCTGTCTGTCTGTCTGTCTATCTATCTATCTATCTATCTATCTATCTATCTATCTATATATATATGTGTGTGTGTGTGTGTGTGTGTATACTGTATATATTTACACACACACAGAGTTGTGGTCTGTGTTCCATTAGGACAGAAGAAAAGTAAATCACTAGGGTTAATATCACACTCCATCAGAAGGCAGTGTGCTGGCGAAATTGTTGTTATACTGGACAAAAAGCTTATCAGCATTTCATCTGTTTCAACGTTCAGTGTTCAAATTCTGCCGATGTAGACTTTGCCTTTCATCTTTTCGTGGCTGATAAAATAATACCAGTTTCATCTGGGGTCTAGTTTTACCACCCAGAACGTCATGACCTTGTGCCAAAATTTGAAATCAATATTAGTCTACATCGCGAAGATTCGACTTAAGAAGGCATGAAAAGTATTATGCTAATGCTATGTAAGAGGTATTCAATAACGCTTGAAAGTAAAACTCTCTTTCGAAAGGGGCCATATTTGAATTTTAGGCTACACGAACACAAATTCAGCTTCACGCCCTTTCACTACACCGATGTTTTAGAACAAAATGGTTTGGTGATTGATGCGTGGTTCAATGCAGGTATGTAATTTGTCTTTCTTTGCTCTGACTGAAAACTTTTTTGCACGATTGTTAGGTTTATAGATATGACTACATTTTCATTAGCTCAGCGCCGTAAATAAATATTTTCAAACCCTTGGGGATGCGAAAGAACGATCCCAAACAGCTTTCCATTTCTCGTTTGCTTTAGGAATTGCTGTTTACAGCATTGGGGGTACTTTGTAGAGAGTGTTTGCATAAACAAGCCCTCGTACATGTTTGCATACATATCTATGTTATACTATGACTAGACCAGACTTTAGTCTTCTCTGTACTCATGTATCCAACGGCTTCATTTCGTAAGCGTCTATGAAATCGTCTCCTGAATTGATATTTCAATATGGTTTCCTATTTCAAAACATGAAAGTGGAAAGGTGATTATTTCATGTTATAATATGAGGACGAGAGAGGGATATGGTATCAATGTAAGGGTGAAATGTCTAAAGCAACAATTTATACACTGTGCAGATATCGACTAATAAAATATCCAAATCTATTATAAAAATATGAGGTGTTGTCGTCAAGTCTAGTAGGAAAATATGATTAACGTGAAAAAGGATGAAAAATATCTATTTATTAGAGAAAAACGCCCAGGACGACATTAAAAGGAGATTAAAAGAAAAAGTAAATAAAATACTGTTGCTGTTGCTGTTATTGATTTTAGAAGAAAACTACTGTTATAAAATCGCTTTGAAGGACTATTGCAGTCAAGATCCTTCCTGGTATCAAAAGTGTTCTAAACGTATTAGCTACTAGCTACAGCAGCAGCAGCAGCAGCAACAACAACAACAACAACAACAATAACAAATACGATAATAACAATAACAATAAAAAATAATGATAATAATAATAATTACGCAAAGGCAAAGCAGGATAATGAACAATAAAGAAAACATTTGATATAGCTGCTACTGCAAAGCAAATAAATAAATAAATAAATAAATAATAATAATAATAATAATAATAATAATAATAATAATAATAATAATAATAATAACAATAATAATAATAATTCGAAGTTAAACGGACGGAATAAGATTGAAGCTATCAACACGTGGGCGGTTTCACTACATAGATATGGAGCAGAGGTGATCGCATAGACAGTAGACGAATTAAACAGATTAGACACAAAGACAAGGAAGGTTCCAACTAGATATGGATACTCCACCCAAAAGTGACAGACAGACTGTAAGTACCAAGTAAAAGACTAGGAAGGGGACTGATTGGATGCGAACACAGCATTAGAGCAGAAGAAAAGAACATAGCATGGTATGCAAAAAGTGCCACAGAACCGCTATTATTGGCAGTAAGGTCATGCTTGTAAAGGATGGGGGATTGCAAACATAAAGTACTGCACAAAGAGTTGAGAATGAATGAAGCTATAAATAGGTAGATAAAGAAAAGAATGCATGGGAAATTTCATACGAATGTTGGAGATAAGACAGGCAGAGAAAAGAGATGGCTCTGGATGACTAAAAGTGATTTAAAACCCGAAACAGACACTCTAATCTGTGCTGCCCAAGACCAAGCATGAAGAACAACTTATATCAAATACAGAATAGACAACACATCAGAAAGTGATAAGTGCAGAATTTGTGGACAAGATGGTGATACCGTATGGTATATTACCTGTCAACGTACCCCACTAACCTAGAAAGAACATAAAAGTCGTCATGACAATATAGCAAGGATTGGCCATTGGATACTTTGCAACAAATATGGACTTCAAAGAGAAAAAGTGGTGCGTTCATAAATCCGAAGGCATCATCGAAAATGATAATGCAAAGATCCTATAAGGTTTTATGATTCAGTGAGCCATAAGATAGAGAATAGGAAATCAGACATAGTGATAATTTTATAGATATAACATGCCGAGCTGACAACAAGGTATGAGATAAGGAAGAAAGACAAATTGATAGATATGAGATGTTAGCTTGGGAGGTTAAGCAGTTGTCGTTGCTGAAAAAGGTGGTAGTAGTACGAATAACGTTTGGGGCCCTGGGGACAGTGAGTAAAAATCTTGAGAATTACATAGAACAAATAGGGGCTGCAATAAGGGTGGAGCACTTGCACGAAACTTGAACCGCTCAAATACCTCGGATGGTGCTCGAAAGATAACGGTATTAGCGTAGTTCACTGGTATTGAACAGCTGAAACTGTAGGACATCTCCAGCGTTAAAAGCTGTGCAAAGACAATAAAATAATAATTATAATTATTATTATTATTATTATAAATGCCCTGATGCAGTACCAGGCAATAACTTTCATGGGTCCTCATCTTAACTTATTGGAAGTATTATCATGTGCATTGTTTTGTCTTGGTATGAAAGATGGGCTCCAGCAAATATTCTGCTCAATACCACAGATTTGCTTGTCAGTTATTTGACCTTAGTCAGTTGGGCATGTCCCTAAGTGGCTGACGATACGTGCATCTCTGATCACGAGGAGAAGTAATGGGGGGCATCATAGGAATTCTTTGGGGTTTGATACTTCACATCTGTAAACATGGTTGTTTCGTTCAACATCCTTAAACAATCCTTATTGAGGTATCTTTTGAGCGGGTTATGCTACTCAACCTGAAGAAAATTCCAACTGGGCCACACATGCAAAGTCATGCACTGTTAATCTTGATATGAGATCACCATGACACGCACATATGGTTGTGATCATTGTGCCTGGTGTACCTTCATAAGATGGGTAGTCATGATGGGTATTCTGGGCTTCGTATATTTTACCCCAGTGCCACTTTTAATGGCATACACTGTTCTCTCACTCAATACTATTATTATTATTATTATTATTATTATTATTATTATTATTATTATTATTATTATTATTATTATTATTATTATTATTATTATTATTATTATTATTATTATTATTATTATTATTATTATTAATAATAATAATAATAATAATAATAATAATAATAATAATAATAATAATGGAATAAGTGTGGTATATAGCAAATGCCGTTGATCTACTGTTGGAACACACGAAGGAGCGAAGGAGGCCGGCGACCTCAAAACTGAAACTTCTGTAATGAAAGAAAAATTTAAACAAGAAATGAAGAAAAACAAGAAAAACTTGAAAGGAAAAAAAAAGGTCAGTTTGCAAGAGATGTAAACGCCAAGACAGATACAAAGGACCACTGGCTATGGATGAGGAGGAGTGATCTGAAGCACTCATATCCGCAGCTAAAGAACAGGCGTTAAGGACGCATTATATGAAGTGTAGAAAAGATAACACTACCGATAGTGACAAATGCAGAATGTGCGGGGAGAAGGGTGAAACGGTATGGCATATCATTAGTGAATGCGCGAAATTGGCGCAACGGGAATACACACGACGCCATGACAATATGGCAAGAATGATCTATTGGGAGCTCTGTGAAAATCACAGCATAGAAAGAACAATGATGTGTTACGAGCAAACCCCAGAAGGAGTAACCGAAAATGAGAATAGCAAAATAATGTGGGATGTAATGATCCAGTGCGATCATCTGACCAGAAAGGAAACCAGACATTATTGTGGTGAATAAAAGAAGAAAGAATATGTATGGCGATCGATATAACATGCCCGGTCTCAACAGAATCGGTGTGAAAGAAGAAAAAATAAACAACTATGACGATTTCCAGTGGGAAATACGAAGGCTGAGGTCAATGAAGCGAGTAGATGTGATAGCAATAGTAATTGGTGCACTTGGAAGTATCATCACTCAGCTACCCACATGCCTGAAAATGATTGGTGCAAGAACACCTACAAAAATCAGCATTGATTGGAAATGCAAGACTTCTTCACAGGGTTCTTGAAGCATGACCAGTAAACAAGGGTCACTTTAGTCTGCTGGCTATAGACGGCTGACGCTTTCCAACATACCCAGCAATATAAGCTGTGAGTTTTCATATAATAATAATGATAATAATAATAATAATAATAATAATAATAATAATAATAATAATAATAATAATAATAATAATAATAATAGAAGGAGGCTGAGGACTTCTACAGCTGGCATTATCAATGAAGGTAGCCACAATTGGCCTAGACACCTATCTGAAAAACTCTGAGGACTGGATGCTAAAACTTGTCTTAAAATATGAAAGCAAGAAAGCATCTTACTCAGTAACAAAACAGGCAAAGGAATATCTAAGTGAATTCCAATTGCAACAAATTCAAGAATTAGACGAAC
>NC_068989.1:27725549-27731835 GCF_001194135.2 Octopus bimaculoides | reverse complement strand
TAAATACTGCAATAATTTCTATACAACTGCAAACTTGTGAGTAAAATTTTGAATTTTAAGTACATATACATCCATATTTATGCAACACCTCCATATGTATATGCACATTGCTGATTCTTCGCGGTCCCTCGCTCAAACAGCAATAATAATTATAACTACGAAAGAAGCATCAACACATGTCCGAGGGAGGTGTTCAATTAAAAAAGTAAACTCTGTAAAAACGGAAACCATTACAAAATCAACTAAAAGAGAAAAATCGATGGACAGATAACCGTGATTTACACAGACTACTATGCAACACACCTTCAAAAATATAAAGGAATAAATTCATAACATAAATATCCAACAAAATGAACAAAGTCCAAATGTGTCATAGAAGGGCGATACCCGACAGAAGAACAAAACCTGCGCTGCACAAGCAACACACAAAGCAAAATCTAATACACCAGAAGACTCAAACCAAACCCCATACAAAAAACAGACCGTAGTGATGAGGTTGGTGACGAACATTACCTTACCTCAGTTTATGAGATACAGGAGTTTCCGATGGAAGTCTGGGGGTAACAGCTGCTATGAAGCTGGACATTTAAGGAAAGGTCTCTCGCTCGGCAGTGGTTCCGTAAAGGTGCACACTGACCACAAATGTCATCCTAAAACAGCATCAGCAGACAATAGAGTCAAGAGAAGGAAGTGGACCAGCGAAGAAAACAGGATAGTCATGCAGTGCTATTAATACTTAGAAATTGAACCTAAAAGATGGAGTTATAGAAAACGAATGTTAATACTTTAGGTAGAGAAGGGTATGTTTAAAGTGACTGGGCAGAAATTAGTTGATAAAGCTAATGCCATTAGAAGAAAGTGGATGACAGAATTGGAGAAAGAAGAGATCACAAGAAAACTGGAAAAGAAAGACCAGGCAGTAGGAAAGACAAACAACAACATAAAAAACACAGCTTAAACTAAAGAAGAACCTAAAGGCAAAAATTAATAATAGCGCTACGAATAAGGAACTTAAGTGATTTAAGTGAGGATGATTAGAAAACTTTAGATGAGTTCCAGGAAATAATGAGTAAAGAAGTAAGAAAAAGATTTCCAGCATTATGAGGCACTAACAGAAGGAAGCTACTAGAAATAACTAGGAAAGACGATTCTGTTATCTGTAGGATAGACACTAACTTATTGATCTATGCAGGAGGGGTAGTAGTCACCAGAAGATTATATGTCTCACAGGGAAAGATTAAAAAGGAGAAAATGTGGAAAAGGAGGTAACAAAATAAAGTGGTGAATTTAAACAAGATCTGAGTAGAACAGAAACCTGCAAACTGATAAATTAGGAAACACAAGGTGCAAATTTTCCCTCGAGAAAAGATAGTCAAACAGATAGGATTTGGGGCAGTAATAGAAGAGTTGAAACATATCACAGCAGTATCATAGCAGTAGCAAGCAAGCTGTACAGATATCAGAAAAAATAGATCAGTATCAACAGAATAGATTATTTGAGACAAACCAGAGAAATTTTGTAACAAAAAAAAAAAAAGTGGAGAACGAAGTACTGAAGATGAGAAACCTAATGCAAAGGAAGCTAGAAAGTTCTGGAATAATATTTGAGATAAACCAGTCAATCATAATGGAGATGCAGTATGGTTAAATAAAGTGAAGGAAGAAGTAGTGAATGAGAAGCAGCCAGATCTAAGATTAACTAGTGCATTAATGAGTAAAGTGTTAGGAAAAATGCCAAAATGGAAGGGCCCAGGACCAGATTTAGTTCAAGGATACAGGCTAAAGAAACTCAGCAACTTATATTAGAGGCTGGGGGAACAACGTCAATCATTTGCTTACCATTAGTGTGGAAGATGTTAACATGAATGCTTTCAAAAAGCATTTTCGAGCATCTTGACAACCAGAATTTACTACCAGAAGAACAGAAAGGTTGGTGGGAGAAGGCTGGAAGATCTAACAATAGCATGGAAAGATTATACGAAAGCCTATGACATGATCCCACACTCATGGATAAATGAATGTTTGAGTATGCTCTGTATTGCAGACAACATAAGGGAATTAATTAGCTGTAGCATGAAGTAATGGAAAGTAGATCTATACTCAGGTGACACAGCATAGGGATAGTTCATATCAAAAGATGAATTCTCCAGAAGGACTCGTTATTCCCTTTAATATTAATTTTATGTTTGATCCCCCTTAGTTTAGTATTAATCAAGGGAAAATGCAGGGTGTCAATTCAGAAATGGAACATTTGCTCTAAATGGACGATCTGAAATTTTTTTAGTGAGAATGAAAAAGAGATAGATTCCTTAATGCAGACTGAAAGACTCTGCAGCAAAGATACAGGCATGGAATTTGGCATAGTTAAATGTGCAATATTAGTCATGGGAAGAGACAGGTCGTCAACAGTGCAGGCCTGCAATTATCAGATGGTCAGACAGTAAAATCATTGAAAGGAGGAGAGAGTTATAAGCATGTATTAGAATCTGACAAAGTACTATAGAAATGAAAACGAAAATTGAGAAGGAGTACATCAGAAAGTTACGGTAGCTAATGAATTCAAAGCTAAATGGCCCTGATCTAGTGAAAGCTGTAAATACTTTGGCATTATCATTACTTACATATTCAGCAGATTCTGTAGATTGGACCAAAACTTAACGAGCAAAGCTAGACAGAAGAACTAGGAGGGAATTCAATATAAATGGTGCACTCCACCCAAGGGCAGGAGTAGCAAGACTATATCTACATAGAAAGGAAGGTGGAAGAGGGTTAATATCAGTGGAAGACTGCGTGGAGTTAGCTAGAGTAGATATAGACTCCTATGTAGGTTATAGTGAAGAAAGTTTATTGAAAGCTGCTAATGTCGAAGCAAGACATAGGGAAACCTTTTGGTTTCAACGAAGTTAAAAACCAAAAGAAAATAACAGAAATTATCTGACTGGCAGAAGAAGGCGTTGTATAGAAGATTCCCAAAGATAGTTGCAGCAAATAATAGTAGTGAAATAGGGTTATGGCTGCAGAATGGTAAACTGAAGAGCAAGACAGAAAGTTTATTGGTAGCTGCACAAGATCAAGCATTAAGCAAGAATTGTATAAAAGCCAAGGTACACAAAATCCAAGTAGATTCCCAATGTAGATTATGCAAACCGTTATAGTAAGTGAATGTAGCATGCTGGAACAGAAAGAATAAAAGAAAAGACATGACAATCTAGGGAGAACCATCCACCCGGAGCTTTGTAGAAAGCTAGGATGTGAACACACTGGTATATGGTATGAACATGAGCCTAGTAAAGTACTAGATAGTAAGAAGTACAAGATGTTGTGGGACTTTAACATTCAGACTGAAAGTGTAATAGAAGCTAGAAGGCTGCATTTGGTAGTAGTAAAGAAAAACGAAAGTGCCACATAATTGACTTTACAGTCCTAAATGATGAAAAAAGCAATATGAGAGGTATAGAAAAAATAGTAAAGTAGCAGAACCTAGCCATTTAATTTAAGAGACTATGGAAAGTTCTGGAAAATGTATCTCGGTAGTTATTAGTACATTAGGATCTATCCCTAGAGATTTGAAGTGGTGCATAGAGAAAATAGACATAAAACAGTGTTCTTGGGGACTGCTAGGATACTTAGGAGGGTTCTTGGCATCTAGGTTTACATGTTATAGCCCGTTGTTAGGAATTTTTCGTTTCCAACAGTCTAATCTGCTTTGTGGATAGAGGAAATAAAAACCAGTTTAGTACAGCTGCAGGAAACAGTGTTGTTAGGGGCAGCTAGGATACTTAGGAGGGTTCTTGGCATCTAAGGCAACTTGTTTCTTTTCTTTTCCGAGAGTCTAAAATGTTTGAGTGTACCTGAATAGTAACAACAACAACAACAACAACAACAACAACAACAACAACAACAACAAAAAAAAAAAAAAAAAAAAAAAAATAATAATAATAATAATAATAATAATAATAATGATGATGATAATGATAATAATAATAAAAACAAGGTGGATCCCTGAAACTTTCACGAAGAATACAAAATATTTAAGCATCTGTAAATTGTGTGCTGGTGCCATGAGAAATGTTTCAATATTGTGACAGTTAGAAGACGTGAGGTAGTAGAATCTTTAGCACGCCGGGAAAAATGCGTAGCGGTATTTCGTCTGTCTTTACGTTCTGAGTTCAAATTCTGCCGAGGCCCACTTTGCCTTTCATCGTTTGGGGGGTCGATAAATTAAGTACCAGTTGCGTACTGGGGATGATCTAATCGACTGGCCCCCTCCCTCACAAAATTTCAGCACTTGTGCCTATAGTAAAAAAGTATATTGCGACAGTTACAGAATATAGATTGAACTGTAAAACCGATAACTATATAATCCAACCAGTTAAAATACATCGTATATATTCAGAGAACACTGAATGGCACGGAACGTTTTTCTCGTATTTCTTTATTTTTTTACTTGTTTCAGTCATTTGGCGGTGGCCATACAGGAGCACCACCCTTTATTCGAAGAAATTGACCCCTGTAAGCCCGCTGCTTAGTCTATCAGTGTTTTCTGCTGTACAGCTAAGTTACTGGGACGCAAACACACCAACATCAGTTGTCAAGCAATGGTGGCGGGGGACACACACAGACACAAACATACACACATAAATATATACACATGTACAAACACACGCACACATCTATCAATCTATGTATCTATCTATATTTATATATATATATATATATGTACGACGGGCTTCGAGGTGGTGGTGATGCTGGCTTGTTGTGTGCTGGTATGCGGATAGAGATCCAGCTTTCTTTCTCGTATTTTCTAAGTACAGCTGCCTTTACTCTTGACTCATGTATTCTCGATTCTGTTAATCTCTATGTCTCTTATTTTCAAAATTCACTTCCCTTTGGTCCTGCCTCATTTGTTCTTTCCTTTGCTGATTAATTTCCCTCCTATGGCGTAGGATGCGTTCCCTCTACTCTTGGCTTATTTCGTTTCTTCTCTCCCGGTGTTCCTTGCGTAGCCGTTCTCTCCTTCCACGCGGTTTCTCTCGTGCTGCGTTCTTCACGCGATTATCTATATTTTAAAACTTGTTATTAAAGCAATAAATCTCCAAAATGATTCAGAGAGTTTCAAATGAAAAACATATACGAATGTATTAGGCAGTTTTTTTTTAAGGTGAAAATATTTCTGAAATACTCACCTAATATGCAAGGACACAGTATATAGGATACGATAATTAATTATATTGTAGGAAAGTAAAAAGTAAAAGGAAAAAATAAAATTAATATTTTTGATTTTGTTCGGCTCTATGAATTTAATTTTCTTTTTCTAATGCTTTCGTAAGTTGCTTGATACATGAAAAAAGAAATGTCGTAATTTTTTTTTGTCTAATAGAGCATAAATTATTCTGAAAAAGGGATTTTCTGAGCGCAGTTATGCTCATATAGCAACCTTGATTATCAGCGTTTTAAAGACCAAGGATTTCATAAGTGATTTATAACGTGTTTTGTAGTTCATCCTTTGAAGATCGATTCTGAATTAGAGAAAACTGTTCATAGAAAACGTTTTGCACACCAAGATACTTAAGGTTTCCTACATTAATGCGTGGTAAGGTTTTATTTTAAGACCGTCTGTACCTGGTATGTATTGTCATTTTAAATTTTGCTCTAAGAAGTGCGTGATCTGACCAACAGTTGGCTCATTTTAAGGAAAACACATTAAGTGCATCTTTTATATCTCCTTGCCTAACATCATTAGATGCTACTGTTTGGATCGAGGATGCATCCATGTGGTAACAACACATTCTTTATGCTTAAACTGGGTACTTGCTATACATAAGTTCATCTCTGGGAAAAATTGAAGGAGTAACAAACTGCCATTGTTCATTTTCTCAACCTCATACCTTCCAAGATATTTTCATGTGTTTCCTTTCCAACTGTAGCATTAAAGTCACCAATCAAAATAACTTCTTCAAAATTGGTTATATAATGCAAACAGTCTTTTAAAGCTTAATAAAATTCATGTTTTGCTTCTTCCCTGCTATCTACATTCAGTGCATATGTACTTGTAATTGTCAAATCGTGATCAACTCTTAATTTCATACACAGAACCATAAATCTCTTGGTAATACCGTGTGGTAAGTCGCTCAACTTTTTTGGGGGGCAATCCTACAGTCGCTTGTATACGCTGTCCTTCGTTTCCCTTCTAGAACAGTATAACCTGCACTTAGGTCTGTAACCTGACCGTAACGCAATGTATATACATACTTTTGGTTACTGCTGGTGCCTAAATCAATTATAT
>NC_068989.1:27724138-27725385 GCF_001194135.2 Octopus bimaculoides | reverse complement strand
ATATATATGTATGTATATGTATTTATATATATATATATCTTTATGCATATGTGTGCAGGTCTGTCTTTATGTATGTGTATAGCCGAACATACGATTCATTGAAAACAATATTTATATTTTTCAAAATGGCCTCCAGAGAATTGAAGACAATTTATAGAAATGGAGATGTAGGGTTGGCATTGAGGTATGGGGAAGAATGTGTGCTATTGGACAAATGCTCGAAATATCAGCGAATGAGTACTTTTCAATCAATGGAATGGATATTTTTGGATACGACATGGAGCGTATTAACTAATTTTAGAAACGTCATTCCAGATATGGTAGAATTCCGGGGCGTGTTTAGAGAGAAACAACAGTTGCTTAGGCTTAAAATATTTTCTAACTTTAAAGGGAAGAATAGGCTTTCAGACAGTTTCTGAACTGTTGAAAATATAAATTCACCATTATAGTGAAATGACTGTTTCAGTTGCCTGTTGTTTAACAATAGAAAGAAAGTAAATAGAGTTTCTTTGAGCGGCGTTGTAATTGAGTCACCGGGCTGCTGAGAGAGTCAGAATGTTGAGTCCAATTGAGATACATTTTTTCGGATCTCCATTCAATTCGGCAGTATAGGTTGGAAATGACTTGTTCAGGTTAAGCGTATATATGGCTCATAAAGAGATATATATAATAAAGAGAATAAATGTGGGCTTTGTTTAGCTAAGCGAGCAAAACTCCTTTTCACATCTAAGCTCACTAACTCTCTACTGAACTCTAAGCTTGAAATTTTCGGCAGTTGAAAGTATATGTATAAATATATTTTGAAGAATTAGAAAATCCCGCCTATTCCTGATTGACTTCATGATACCTTTCCAGCTCTATAATTTGAGGTCTAAGGGAGATAACTCTTTTAACTCTTTAAATTTTCTCGTTTTACATTTTAGTTTTTGTGTTTTCGTTCTCCGTTTTTTGTTTTTATTTTTTAACGTTCCGCATTTTCTATTTGCTGCCTTCTAAGGTTTTTCGCGTTTCTTCCCTTATTCAAGTTTTTCAGTTCGTTACGATATGCGGTTTGTGTCTCGTGATTATGATTGAGATATTTCTCAACATATGAAACTATTAGTAGCACTTAGACAAATATTGTGTCCTTTAAATAAATAATGTTTATTTCTCACCAGGTGAAGTAAGCTTTGTTGTATTTTCTATGACAGTGTGTGTATTCATATAATATATGTATAGATACAAGTACATTA
This sequence comes from Octopus bimaculoides, assembly GCF_001194135.2. Lineage (NCBI taxonomy): Eukaryota > Metazoa > Mollusca > Cephalopoda > Octopoda > Octopodidae > Octopus > Octopus bimaculoides. Next base: position 27,724,153 of record NC_068989.1, on the reverse strand, counting down.
TATATATATATATAT
>NC_068989.1:27722014-27723769 GCF_001194135.2 Octopus bimaculoides | reverse complement strand
ATATATATATATATATATATATATATATATATAGACTTCTTTTATTCTTTTGTTTTTTACTTGATTCAGTCATTAGACAACGTCCATGCTGGGGCACAACATTCAAGAATTTTAGTCTAATGAATCGGTCCCAGTACATTTTTAGTAGTCTGGTACTTATTCGATCGCTTCTCTTTTCCTAAACCACTAGCTTATGGGGATGCAAACACAAGAACACCGGTTGTCAAGCGGTGGTGGGGGACAGACACAGACACATATACACACATATATATATAACTTCTTTTATTCTTTTCTTTTTTTTTACTAGTTTCAGTCATTTGATTGCAACCATGTTGAAATGCCGCCTTAATAGGTGCTCCAGCATCAAGCAATGGTAGGACAAAAACGGACACTAGGATACACACACATAAATAAACACATAAATACACAGAGACACACATACAGACACACAAACACACACACAGACGCACATACACACACACGCACGCACACACACACACAGATATGTATATACGAAGGACTTCTTTCAGTTTCCGTCTACGAAATTCACTCACAAGTCTTTGGTCAGCCTAAGGCTATAGTAGAAGTCACTTGGGATTGAACTCGGAACCATGTGGTTGGGAAGCAAGCTTCTCACCATAGAACAATTTATACATTTACAGAATGCTCATATATTCATTCTTTCTTCTATCATGTTTCGTTCTAAAAATCAAGCTGTCTGAAAAATAGCCTGCCCTCAGAACGACATAGACACTCCCACTTAATGTCAGTATGCATCAAATTACTCCACTCGGCTTTTAATATATTCGTTATTGGTGTTTTCATCGATAATTTTGAACTCACTCTCATTCACTCTCCCTACTCTCTCTCTCCTCCCACACACTCGCATGCACACACAATTTTAAGTAACTGCGTTTTTCCTTAATTTGTGGGGAATATAAAAAAATATCGGTAGTAGTATTAGTATCCTCCTCATCATCAATAACACGAAAGCCGAAACTGTATTAGGAGCTATAGTAGGAATATAGCTATGCTAACATCGACAGCATGTTGTTGAAAGGCAAACAAAAAGGATTACAGCAAAATTTGGAAAAGAACTTTAGCGTATAATAGAGAGGAAAGATGCAAACGAGAAGACAACAAACAAGAATAATTAGAATTATTTTTGAAGAAAATTTTAAGTTAAATGGAGATGAAAAATTTATAAAAGACAAAGAAAATCATGATGAGGATGGAAATGGTTTTGATGGTGAATAAGCAGAGAAAGAAGTTAAAAGAAATTGATAATTTGCAGAAGCAGTTCGTTTTTCAATTAGCATGTTTGATGTTAGATGCTAGCGTATTGGATGGCAATATCCTGAGAATATCAAATTACATACAATTACTTGAGACAGAATGTTTGTGAATTATTAATCCCATTATAGATTATCGAGGAATAAAACGAAAGATAAAGCAATTTATAAAAAAATCATCTGCAAGTTATCAAGAACCACAAAAATTTAATGCATTCTCTCAAAGATCAATGTCACTTAAATTATTTAGTAAACGAGTACGAGTTAAAAGTTTGAACACAAAAAATAGTTATTTAAAATGAATAGTATGAACAATACTATAAACAAAACTACAATAAACTAGTTTTGAAATTGCTAAATTGAAACGATATCGAGGAGACAATAATGTTCTGAAATGGATTCATAACCAATTCTTTATATAGTGAAATATATATATTATAAGACATATGGACACATACTTGCT
>NC_068989.1:27720389-27721158 GCF_001194135.2 Octopus bimaculoides | reverse complement strand
GAATCGTTAAGCAGTGTGAAAGAAAAAATAACATAAAATCAGGTTGGTGCATACCGGCAAATAAAATGTTCCTTTGTTTCGAACAATTCTCCGTTTTTAAAGCAGCGATTTCTTTACCAAAGCCCAAAACGTTACTGGCGACGAAAAATGGTGCCTGTACATCAATATGAAGCAGCGTAAGGAATGGCTTAGTCTCGGTAAACAAGCTTAGTCTCGGTAAACTGCGCGTGAAACAAGATTTTCATCCGGGTAAAACGATGTTTTGCGTATGGTGGGACTGTGAAGAGATTATCCATTACGAATTGCTTGAACGGAATGAAACGGTGAACGCGGAACTCTATGTTCAACAGGTGGAACGACTCAACACGGCTATTCAAGAGAAAAGACCTAATCGGCAGCATACTCAGTGTAAACACGCACATCACGTTCACGCTCACACTCGCACACACCTACACACCACACTGATAAACGTAACACACGAACACACACAGAACCCCCAACAAATACAACACACTCACACACATACACACTCACACCCATACATGCATATGCACCCTCACACATACGGATGCACACACACACACCATCTGGACAATTATAACACAAGCAGACACACGAACAAACCCATACACACACGAGCACGCAAATGCAAATCACACACACACACAAGCGAGTACACATATACACGCACCACCCTGCTAAATATAAATCACACGCATACACAGACCCATACACAAGCACACACACACACACACACACACATATATAT
>NC_068989.1:27719375-27720379 GCF_001194135.2 Octopus bimaculoides | reverse complement strand
CTCACACTATCTTGAACTCTAAGACCAGTCCAAAAACCACTGAACCATGACAGACTAGCGCAAAAACAAATAAAATCCTTTTGATTCCACAAACTATGTGAATGCTTTCCCCCATCAAACAACCTCTCACACTATTTCTAAAAATAGTAACCATCCTTGCCAAATACATATACAAGACTGGAGATGGAGAAAAAAATGTTGGTCATTCCCCTAAAATTCTTTATAAATACTTAAATATGATTTCTGATGAAGTTTTGGCTAAGCGATACACGCTTTCTCCTATCAAATACTGTCTACAAATTCTTTCTGTATATATACTTCTATACAATCATGATTTTTGATGAACTTATAATATCCTTCTTTTAACAAATCTTCAAGCGGATCACATGGAGAAATGTGATCACCTCTGATTTTGAAAACAGTCTCGATCGTAAATTCGTGTTAATAAACAATGAATCAATGAATCAAGGTATCCCTTGGATGTTTGTTTCCCTTGAAATTGTCTTTTGGGCGAAATTTTTTTGTGTTCAGTTTTTTTGCATTGTTCGCATTATTTTGTTTTTGTTCTGGGCATGCTGTTCTTATACTTGTGTGCTGAGGTAGTTCGTCATTGCGGAATATTTCCTCTTTGTGTGACGTTTATGTACTATGTGTTCATGTATTGGAAATGGGTTATCCTGGTAAGGTTACCCTCGCGCATAGGGGCTGTCCTTTGAAATATTTGAGTGTAAAATATTGTTCTCACAGTAGTTCTCGGGGATATTCAGCGTGACACAGAGTGACAAGGCTGACCCTTTGAATTACAGGCACAACAGAAACAGGAAGTAAGAGTGAGAAAAAGTTGTGGTGAAAGGGTACAGCAGGGTTCGCCACCATCCCCTGCCGGAACCTCGTGGAGCTTTAGGTGTTTTCACTCAATAAACACTAACAACGCCCGGTCTGGGAATCGAAACCGCGAGTCCGCTACCCTAAGCACTGGGCCATTGCACCTCACTTGTTTGTAT
>NC_068989.1:27709781-27719218 GCF_001194135.2 Octopus bimaculoides | reverse complement strand
ATATGGGACAAAAACCCAATAGAGGGCATTAAAACGTTTGGGCAGATAGAAGACACAAAGACAGAAAAGAGGAACAACAATTAGAAAGACAAGCAAAAAGACGGGTTATTCATGGCTTTCTTTCTTCGGTCAAGTACCAAAAATCACGACCATTTCCGACAGTTACACTTGAGATTGTTCGATCTGGTAATCCCCCCAACCAAAAAAAAAAAAAAAGAGCCTTAGACCCCTTTGTAAGAAAGTTAGCGAATGTGCATAGCAACAAGGACAAAAAAGAAAACACAAACAAACAAAAACAAAACGGAGAACATGGCACAGAATTACGAATACAAACAACAAGAAATAACAGCAGGCGTCTTTCGAATGAGAAGGATTCAAATTGAAATATTGAAACTCGCGTCGAACAAAAATGATATCTTATATACCTAACTTTTTTAGTGGCAAAGCATGTCATGATTTATACTTTATTTGTTTCGAGAAAGCGATTCGTCATTCTTATCACATAATTATACAGTGAGTCGTAATTTTCTGCATAATTGTGAAATGCCGTAACAGAGAGATTGAGACAGATCTTAGTTCTCTTCTTATTGATGTTTTTTATTAACATAATATGTATATTATGTTAATGTGTTTTATTATATTGATATGTTTTATTAACATAATATTCATTACGATTCTTTTAAATTTTGGTTTCCAATGCTTCTTTCATTTTACCGCATACATATCTGTCTAAAATTTTGTTAGCATAATCGGGTTGGTTAGAGTTATCAATAATCCTGGCTCCTATCCTCGAGGTTGCAGTGTGATACTGTAGGATAAAAATTAATAATGTGATGCTGGGATTAGTAAGTGTCACTTCATTACAGCTGTTTCCAACGGATTTTATAAATAGATTAATGAGTACATTACATCATAATTAAAAGAAACTGCTTCCTTCAAATGAGACATAACAATTCAAACAATAGAAGAACAACACCTGACCACAGCGAGCGAACCAAACCTGGTTCCAGCCAGCGTGGGTTGGAGTCTATACAGATACCTTTCGCGTACGTTTATATAGCCGTATATTTATGCATGCGTATCTATCTGTCTTTTTGCATGTCTTTCTGTCAGTCTGTCCGTTCGTTTGCCTGTCTGTCTATCTATCTATCTGTCTATCTGTCTGTCTGTCTTTCTCTTTGTCTGTCTATCTAACTAGCTAGCTAGCTACACACACACACACACACACACACACACACACACACACACACACACACACACACACACACACACACACACACACACACACACACACATACGCCCATATATTTATTGGTTCCATTCACCCTAAGCTAAATTATTGATAATTTGAAAATCATTCTTAAATTTCAAGCTTAAATATACGAGTGATATAAAGCACACATGCTTTATGGCTAACTCGGATAAAATGATACCCAGTAGGGTTTAGAATATATATATTTCTCAATCTATATTGCTAATAGTTTTTTTTTTAAATAGCATACATACATATGCCAACATATTTTATTTCATATTAATTCTGTGTGTCTTTTCATAACTATAAAATAAATCTCTACTTATATTTATCGAATTTATGGTTCTTTCCATCTGCTTGCATTACGCATATTTACTATTTCAGCTATGCCATTAACTGTCTATACTCTCCATTTATTGGAGTCTTTACATTATTTGTTTTTCTTGTTCTGCTTCTTAAATTAAGCATCAGTTGGTAAAATCGAATACTTAAGGAAATTTTCTTAAACAAACATTATAACTGAAAATATAGGCAGATTGAACTATGTATATGCATATTATACATACATACATACATACATACATACACACACACACACACACATATATATATATATATATATATATATATATATATATATATATATATATATCAGTTGAATATACTTAAAACTTGATCTAAATATCACGTGTTTTTATTATGGTATTTAAGAAAAAAATTTACAGTCAACATTGTAAAAAAGTATTTATTTATTTTTTTAAATACCATAATAAAAATGTGAAAGCCAGACCATGTTTTAACTTTATTCAAATGATAAATTATTCTATATACATTTGCACCAATTCGATAAGATATATATATATATACATCTATATAAATAGGAATATGTATATATATATATATATATATATATATATGGGTGTGGGTGTGGGTGTGTTTATAATATATGTATATATATCCCATATAATAGAGAGCGTGTGAAGTCAGAAATAGGCAAGAAATTATGATGATGCAAATACTATTAATAATCTTCATAACAGTTAATTCTATCACACCATAAATAATCCCTTCCGCAAGAAAAGCTAAATAAACTATTACACCAACATCAACAAGCACACATATTGACATCTTATGAAACTGTTGAACACTCATTCCATACCGATAGACCTATAAACCTCTCCTTTGAATTTTGTTAAGATATGTAAATGATATAAAGCAAGGAAACCTTCCTCATGGATTGCAAGAATAAACATAACTTTACTTAAAAGTAAAGTTAATATATTCGAATTATGTGATTCTTCTCTGGTTTCAATCTTTGGATTGTTGTCATGCTGGTGCACCATCGTGAAGTGTTTATCGAGAAGATCAATCCCATATTTATTTCTAGATAGCTTTTAAAGATTGCATGCATTAAAAACCATAAATGACTACCCAGGACTGTTTGAACTCTCAAGCCGAATACGTATTTCATACATTTTCCCTTGCCAAGTAATTATTATCTAATACGTTGAATATAACGTACAGTAGAAGCATTTTGGGGCATGGAATAATATATAATATACGCAGCAAAACTGGAAGAGGTAGTTGTTGTTGAAAGCAATTACATTGTAGATGAAAATTGAATTGAAAACAAACGTAATGTGGGGCAGTAATTACTATTTGCTTCAAGAAAAGTAGATGGCATTTTCTATGTGTAAATTTGTACATGTTCTTATAGGAAAAATATTATTATTATTATTATTATTATTATTATTATTATTATTATTATTATTATTATTATTATTATTATTATTATTATTATTATTATAGACGATGCACAGTATACAATATCATGAGGTTGTTGATTGTCTCTACCCGGAGTTTGTACTGTTTGTCAAGTTACAACAAGGACCTCTATTATTGTTACTGAGGCGGCGAACTGGCAGAATCGTTAGCACCCTAGATTAAATGCTTAGCGGTATTTCGCCCATTCTGTGTTCAAATTCCGCCTTTCATCCTTTCGGGTTCGATAAAATAAGTACCAGATGAACATTGGGGTTGATGTAATCGACTCATGCCCTTGTGGCAAAACTTTGAAATAATAATAATAATAATAATAATAATAATAATAATAATAATAATAATAATAATAATAATAATAATGATGATGATGATGATGATGATGATGATGATAATAATAATAATAATAATAATAATAATAATAATAATAATAATAATAATAATAATAATAATGTACGCATCTTGGCAGTTATATACGTATACTAACTCATACACAGAGGTATACGTGTATATACACCTGTACACGCACGCACCTTTTAACTTACTTTTATGATTTAGTTGTTTCAGCCATTGAATTGCAGCCATGATGTGGCACTGACTTGAAGGGTCACATGAATCGAGTCGAGTACCTATTTCTATAATCTGACACTTATTCTATGGGTCTCTTATTCCAAACCACCAAGTTACGGAGGACATAGTAAAACCAATACCGGCTGTCAAGCGTAATAAGCACAAACACACACACACACACACACACGCACACATAGATGTATGGCAGGATTCTTCAGTAACCGCCTACAAAACCCATTCACAAGTCTTTAGTCAGCCCAATTCTATAGTACAAAACATTCGCTCAGGATGGTATGCAGCAGGACTGAACCCGAGAATGTGGTTGGAAAGGAAATTTCTTACCATACAGAGACACCTATGAAATGTAAGCAACAGCGGTTGCTTGATTCGAATGCGGAACCTGTTGTAAGTTTGTTTTTTTAATTTTTAAGCGCGTTAACCACTACACAGAATACAGATCACATATAAATCTACATATAATGCATCGGCTGGGCAACGAAATCAGGCTGTCAGCATGGTAGATAAGCATTCTTCCACTGAACTATGAATTTTAATTATCTATAATTATTACATTGGGAATTTATAATAATTTTTCTGTTCATAAGGTTGGATTTTATCGGAATGCTCTTCTCAAAGAACTGACAATACCTTCTTGTATAAAATAAAAGATGCTAGTGAAAGTGTTGCATTGTGTAAAACCATTCGCATCACAAACGATTCAGATATAAAAAGCAGTTTGGTTCTTTTAACCTAAAAAGGAATGGCCCAGAAGAGTGATCTAATTTTTATGCGATAATATAAATGTTCATTGTAAATGATTCTAAAAATTTCTAAAATGACAAGTATTAGTAGAGGCCAATGGTCTTTTGAGACGATTTAATGCAATGACGAACAGCAAATTAGAATTGATAAAAGCTGAATCAAACATAGAATATGCTTGAAGGTGCTTTTGAAATAAGTTCAAATAATTAATTTATGTGAAATCTTTATCGTTTTCTGATACTTTCAAATGTTTTCATTATGAAAATTTCGCGATTATGCAAAATATTCACTGCATTAATTATGCTATATATTAGGACTGATCTATTACAATGCTAGTAAATAATTCAAAATCTTTATTAAATACGTTTAAATTCGTCGTTCACCCGTTCAAGAGTTTAATACTGGTAATTAATTAACATCTAATGGCAGTGTTATCGATTAATAGGACATTAGATATATTATCTGCAGATGTTAGGAGAATGTAGTTGCGATACCTAAACAAATACAGGGGCAGTTGCAGTTTACTTCACAACGCTACGGTGGATAACTAACTTCTAACAAGAATTATCTATTCAGAACAAACTAAATTTGGTTCAGAACATTATTTTAAGTGGATCTGCAATGTTTCACAACTCTCTTTCTCTTTCCTTCATCTCTCTCTTTCTCTGTGTGTGTATGGGAGTGGCGCACGCGTATGTAAACTATGCAAAGGAGTAATACTCTACGCACTAGCATTTACTTGAATCATTGTGTGTATAGTGGAAAAAATTACAATTAATTTCAGTCTTTGCAAACTAGCAAGCATAAGATGCATATATATATATATATATATATATATATATATATATATATATATATATATATATATATATATATATCTATGTGTGTGTGCGAGCGCGTGCGTAAGTGTGTGTGTGTGTGTGTGTTTCCGTGTGTGTATGTTTGTGTGTGTGTATATGTATGTATGTATGCATTAAGACAATGCTGTTCTTGCTTTCATAGCTCCTTAACTGTGTGATAAGCAAGATTTGTTAGCTTTGGTTGTATATGCTGCAGTTAACGCTGGCCTGTGTTTTTTATGCGAAGAAGACTGAATACACATCTGTCAATGAAGATGAACATTATCTGTCAATACGGCCCTAGGAGAATTATGAACAGATTCCATCCATCTATAGTATTATTGTTCAACGCAGTGCATGCTTAACTGGCCGCTGCTATCGAGCTGAATATTGAGTTATATTATATAGTATATTTGGAAGAATTCCGAACCCTGAAAAAGAATGAATACCACAACATACCACTATATTGCTGCTACTGGCAGCAACACACAAAGATTCCTGGTGATAGTCATGTGACTTTAATTAGGGCAAAAAATAGCCAAAATTCCTCTGGTGTTCCTCTGGCTGTTGTTGGGCTGTTTAACGTCTCCCTTCGATATTTATTTTCTTTTTAACTCAACATGTTCATAAGAGATGTCATCTCGGACGAATACCGAGTAACCAGTCTATCAACGCTGTATATACATCATGCTTGATACTTAGATAGTTAATTAATATTGATGCTATCTCTATTGCGTTTACTGTATTTATATTCGGTCGGGCGACTACTCGCATCATCGGCGAATATTTTATTCTCTGTTTTCTTTATTTGGAGGCGATTAATGCTCGTCTAAGCATGTCACTCGGTGAGTACACGTCATTGATAAGTCCCAAAATGGCTAAAATTCATCTGGCGTTCTCGCTAGCTGTAGCTAGCACGGCCTTTGGTATTTTAACACAGTACGTCCATAAGACATGTTATTTTGCACAAATACGGCACTAACTAGCCCATGAACATTAGATACATACAGAACTAGTTTAAATTTATGCTTCATCAACAACTACGTTTACTGTTTATACATATATCCATGCATCTATGCATATATACGTGTATATATTATATGTATGTATGTGTTTGCGATTGGGTGAGTGTGTATGTGCATAGGTGTGTGTGTGTGTGTGTGTGTGTGTGTGCGTGTGTGTGTGTGTATGTGTGTATGTGTGCGCGTGTGTGTATGCGTATGTGTATACATCAGTAAGTAAATTTGAAATTATTATGAAAAAGATTTATATTCTCATTGTAAGGTAAATCTCTCCCGGGAGTATTTGAAATTCTACAATGACGAACATAAAGGAATTTATAAATTGTTTGTGTTGAAAGCTTGTCTCTAGAGCAAGAAAATATATTACGACGACGACGATCAACGCCAAAACCACCGTCACCACCACCACACTACTACTACTACTACTACTACTACTACTACTACTACTACTACTACTACTACTACTAATGCTGATGCTGCTCCAGAGAGGTCAATAGAAGAAAAGAGATAAAAATCACCCTAATTTTCGGAAGCAGCTGTTTTTTCCCGTTATTGAAGTTTGAAACAGCACATTTTGCTGCAATATCAATAACAAACACAAGTATAAAACTAAAAGAAATGAAGAAAGTTGAAATAAAGTGAAATGAATACATAATGTAATCGATAAGTTTGAGTCATCATTTATCTGAAATAGATATTCTGGTATGTAAATAATTCTATATTTTGTATTGTTTGATAAGCTCTCATGATTTGGTGACCTTTTTGTCCCGATATATATGTTTGCAACAGTTTTTTCTAACTTGTTTCTCGCCACCAGAAGCATGTTTACCATTGTTACTGAATTTCAGTCGTGGGTCAAACCTGTTTGAGCGGACTGATCATTAGAGAGCACTCTAAACGTGGCCATCCCACCTGTTTAGGGGTACACAGAAGTATATTATCCAATATGTGATTTCCATTACGAAGATGATAAGTTATAATTTGAAGATTATTAAATTCTTATTTGTGTCAGTGAGGTTCCTTTATTGGCCTGTGGTGAACTGCCGTGTTTCAGGTGGCGTAACATTTTCGTTTATTGAGGTGAAGAATTGTGTTTGTATACTGTTATATTTTATTTTTTAAGTGAGTTTTGTTTTATTGTTTCTGGTAGAATTTCAATGTCTCTTTGTTGTGAAGAGTATATCATATGTGAGATGTACCATTTTATTGGTTGACAATTGATCTCGCATATGTTATGTTGCTGCATCATGTGTATATTATTTTGTGACTGTAATTGTCTAGGATATGTATTGTATATTATTGGGTAGACCTTCAACAGAATATCAGTGGGTGCAATTTGATAGTTTGTTTTGGCAGAATCGTAAAAATGACCAACAAAGTTCTGTGCTATGCACATTCAAGTTCCTTACGTTCTCAGATGAAATTCCACTGAGATCAAATTTGTCTTTCATCCTTTCAGAATCATTAAAATACAATAATTGTGTTTTCTCTTTATTAGAAACCGATAATATTTTTTTAGTATTCTCATATTATTTTGTGTTTCCACTGTGTTAACGGGCGCAGGTTGTGTGCGCTGTAAATATATGCATCATTAAATTTTATATATATATATGTGTGTGTGTGTGTTTGTGTGTGTGTGTGTGTGTGTGTGTGTGCGTGTGTGTGTGTGTACGTGTGCATGTGTGTGTGTGTATGTATTTGTATGAGCCATAAGTGTTTGACTATGTATTTCTCGACGAACAATTTTCAATCTTTTTCATGGAATATATTATAAGATTTGTTCCTCATTTCATTTACAGCATAAGAATTATCTGTCATATGTTTATATTTCGAAGACTTTCACTTATTAAAGAACATCTGTGCATGAAAATCTGAGCGCTGCCATATCTCAATGTGGATTGTTAATTGTCTAAGACTGAGTTGCCAGAAACTATGCTGTTTCTTTGTAATCAGCAGATATTTCTTCGGTTATTTCGCGCCTTGGGAGTTTCTGATTGAACGCTTTGATCATGTGCTGCGATAAAGAATTCATTTGTCTCTGCTTTGACACATGCGCTTCTCAGTGATTTGTATTTATATATTTCCACTTTTTTCAATCTTCTCAGATATTGACAGCGATGGATTTTTTCCTTACTAAGGGGTTAACTAAGCATTCTAGAATATCCTGCTGTTGTTGCGCATATCTTTTAAGAGGAACCCGACAAGAACGTATTGATCCCGTTATCAGTTAGCCTACAATTAATATTTTTTGCTCCCTTTACATTAGATAACAACATTTAGTTGTATCGATGTTGGCATTACTTCTCTGTCTTTCATTTACTAGATAGCTTTTGTGACTTTTTTGAAGATATTTGATCAAATTATCTAGTTGCATAATGTTATATTTTTCAACATTCTCGGCAAATGTTTTTCTATAGGATTTGTAGGAATGTACTGTAAATGCATTCATTATTTTTCTTAATTTCTTTCTTAAGTATTCCTAGTTCCCTTAATGTTCCCTTGTATTTATTTTGACTGTAATTTATTGTTGGAATAGGTAGAGGATTAATGGCTGTTAACTTTACACTGTGTTAAATATTAATCTAATACGTCTCTAATTATCCGCCAACACCCCTCTTGACCGATCATTTTAGGATGTACTCTATTTACATCAGTAACTCTGTAGTATAATTGTCAGCCTGTGGTCACCCTAATACTCCCAACTCTGTTTTATTGTCTAACATGATGTAAGAGTTGTTAAATTTCCTCCCAACGACGTTATTCTTGCTCATTTTTCCTAATCCAAATTTCATGTCAATTTCACTAGGAAACATGAGCAGTAGTCTGGTAGCTACAGAATACAAATTGAAATTTTCTATATCAGCAGAATAGTTGATCTTTCACTGAAAGCATTTATATACGAGCTGTGTTGAGTATAGCATACTTGTTAAAGGTAAATAAGGCCGGGCAGAAAAACATGGTGACACATAGATTCCCTAACTACTGTTCCATATTTATAATCGTGCACGAATTATTTTCCAGATACATTGCGAATCAATGGATTACTAAACAAATTGTTATATCAATCTGTTTTGAGATTGCTTGACAAGCTGGGGAGGTGCTTAGAGTATCGTATAACTTGAATAACTGTATTATGCTCTCATCAAAATAAAAATTCCTATCGAAACAACTGTAAAAAACTCTCGGAAACCCATTAGTTATATATATATATAT
>NC_068989.1:27706654-27709700 GCF_001194135.2 Octopus bimaculoides | reverse complement strand
ATATATATTAATATATATATATATATGCTTGTGCATGTGTTTGTGTCTGTATCTGTTCAAAATCGCTACATTTTCTGTAGGTTGTTTGCAAGTAAGCAAATGTAATGTTATGCAAATGAACTGCGTCATCGAACGTAAATACTATGAAAATTATGATCTCCACCCCATGAAGTTTCTTCAGAAATAATATGAATATTGTAAAACAGCAATGGGTTACATATTAAGTTGCAAGATCCTCTTTATATCTTTAAGTTTATTTTGTACTTCATACTCTTGGGATAGCCAAAATAAGAAATAATCAAGTAATGTAATTAATTTATAAAGTTCCCATCGCTTTAAGTTTCTGACCTGTGTCAGAAATCAATATTTTCGTTTAGTTGAAATCAAGAATTCTGAACACGGTTATTCTTTTACTTCTGGAAAAAATCTGTAAATATATCATCAAAATCTGACAAATTTGCTTGTAATAGGTTACAATAATAAAGGAAATAAAATCCTGGTATTTCAATACTGATGAACGTGAAATAAATGATTTCCTAAAATGTTTCGTACTCGTGTTTTAATACATGGATCTTCACTTCAATAAATTACGGTAAAATAAATGTTGTGCAATGCATCAAACACAACATACCCCTGATGTATTGTCTATTCTAAAATTGTAACAGAAAATAATCCATCTTCTGTGAATTATACTATAACGAGAAATATATCTAAAATTAATGAATATATACAATTCACTGAACATATATCTTGTGAGAATTTTCACAAAACTACTCATCAATTTCCTGTTGGGCACTTACATATTGTGTAGTTATTCTTTGCTTTATCTCTACGATACGTATTTTATTGGTTCTGCATCATGATAAGCACGTAAAAGTAGTTATATTCCTTATGCACAGCACATTGATAGAATAAAAAACAATAGTGGCAATACTTTAGAACATAGGCAGAAAAACATAATTCATATATCTTAAATTAAACATTATCCGAATTTAGTTTATATGAGAAATTCTTTATGTATAAATTTAGACACCTACATTAAAATATAATATTTGATTAGACACAGCGAAGTAGTGATGGCAGTACGATATCATAGGTTATTTCTTCCCTTTTCTAGAGCACACTCATTTATCCCAGATCGTCGCATTGTTTTCCGAACTAGGTTCCTTTGTTAGACTTCTACAATTCTAACTCTCACTCACATGGCTAATGTCTGAATGCCGATAATTCGTTCTTATATACTAAATATGTTATTGCATTCAATCGACTACACTTCACGAACTGTGTTGTCGGTGTGTTTTAATTATTTTATAAAAACTAATTCCCTTTCTTCGAATCTTATTTTGTGGTGATTAAAAAAAAGTGTATCTTCATAGGAGATAGTTAATCTACTCAGAACAACAATTAATATCATTCCGTTTGCTTAACAGGACACTGAAATAGAAAATGTCTATATAATTTCCATACACGTAGAAGATTGCTATTTATATAATTTCTATACACGTATCCATACATTTGTAAACTTTATATATAGTACTTTGTTCTTGCTAATATCTTAGAGTTTTTAATTACAGAACAGAAGCACTACCGTAGTTTGATAATGTATTTTAAGTCGCATTTATTTTGGAAGTCTTATAAGCGGGTTTTAGAAAAAAAAATGTGAAATCCTACAGGTTAGTTTCACTCTCTGAAAGAAGTGCACTGAAATAGGTAAATTGTGATTATAACATTTTGCAGAAAAATGGAAAAATAATAATTGGCATGAAGCAATCTAATAAATTTTGGTATTGATTTTCTGTTGCTCGGAATCAAGTACGATTGACTTTCCAGTATATGTCACGACGTGATGTCTTTGAAATAAAAACAATATTTATCCGTAAGCCAAATTATATTTATTCACACTGTCGAGTCGTGTCCTAAAGTGTATATCAGAAAAATTACAAAGAAAACGTACTGAATAGTGCGAGCAAAATGTCCAAAAGAATTGACTATTTTCTCAAACAGCTAAGAATTCTTAAACTGTACAACACTGTACAACATTTATATTATTTTCTTCCTTATTTTGCGAATTTCAATGTTAAACCTATGTTCTCCGATGTATGAAATAGGACACTCTATTAACACATTGCGACATTGTGTTTTATATCATTCAAACAAAAATAACTGTATCAATTATAAATTTATTTCGATTTGATCTCAGAACCTGTAGTTGAAAGTAAAATGTTTACATCGTAATAGAGACATGATAGTCATTTAAAGCAAAAAACGATCCATGAATGTCTGACATATCACTGACATTATTCCTTGTCAATGGAAGGTAGCGGAATAATACAAGTAATCAGATAGTAGATGTATGACAGGATTTTTGATACACGGTATGGAATGAAAAAAATATTAAATAAAAAAATGAATGCAAACAAGAAAGGAATTAATGCATCAATTTGTATTACTAGTTAATTTATATCATTTTAATATTTATTTTAGGAGATCAACTTTCCAGAAGTTGAACGGCAATAATTTCCATCTTAAGGATAACTGTAGGATGTCGTCAATATAATAATAATAATAATAATAATAATAATAATAATAATAATAATAATAATAATAGTAATAATAATAATAATAATAATGATAATAATAATAATTATAATAATAACATGTTTATTAATTGACATGAGTATTCCCTGTGATCATAATATAGCGGCGAAAGAATTTGACAAGATCAGTAAATATAAAGACTTGCTAATAGAAATTGAAAAAATGTGGCACCTCAAGGCGACTACCGTACCAGTGATTGTAGGATCTCTAGGAATGATAAGAAAAGGTACTGAAACCTATTTGAAAATGATACCAGGCTTACCATCCCTACAGGAAGTGCAAAAAATCGTGCTAACTGGAACGACTCATGTACTGCGAAGAGCATTGTCGCTGTGAAAACAACATCCATTCATGAATTTTTTTTTTAATACATATTTTACCTGTGAATTTGCGTGTGTAAACTGGGAATGCATATAACGAGTTTCTCTGCCCTAGGTGTACGGAAAAC
>NC_068989.1:27693677-27704928 GCF_001194135.2 Octopus bimaculoides | reverse complement strand
CATGAAGAAAAAAATGCTTTCTAATTGATGTATCAATACCAGCAGATGACAACGTTTCTCTAAAAGAAATGGAAAAACTTTCAAAATACAAAGACCTGGAAATAGAGGTAACTCGAATGTGGAATCTAAAAACAGAAACAATTCCTATCATATTCAGACAAATACATAACAAAAACACCAGGACTTACAAATATATATAACATACAGAAAATTGCACACATCCTACGCAAAACACTTTCAATACAGTAACCATAAGAGCACCACAGCAAACCACAGCACATACCCAAGGCGCACAGAGCTGCGCTCGGTAGTGAAGTGAAAGCACGTTATAAAAATAAAACTACTGAACAATAATAATAATAATAGGTACTACATTTATAAACTGACTTTATGTAAATTGTAGAAGATGAAAATGTAAACTGTTGAAGAGATTTATAATATCAGTTGAATATACGACGGCGGTTCCTTTATAGCGATTCGACTGAGAATGGATGGAGCACAAATGTGTTTCAAGGAGACTCAATGGCAACATTGAAGTGAAAACCTTTTCATAGGTTCATACGATATCATAAGCGGTTCTTTGACTTAAGTTAAAGTAGGCTCTCTTCTTGATCTGAAACTGTTGAAAATATGATATCAATGACTAATGATCAACTCTAAAAAGTTTAAACACCATTTTATATTAAATTAGAGTAAGGGTTCCCTTTAATTGAGAATAGAACCACGAACGTCTACGTCTTTCCATTTGTAAAGTTCAAACGCCAGTTTTTATATTTTTCAAGAGCCAATATCATGATACGTTTTTAACAACACGTGATAATTAAATTGAAACATTTTCAGTTGAGTAGTAAAATCCTCGAAACTTTCCGATGCTAGCAAATTAAACACTTTATTGGTTAACATTAAAAGCATCACCCTTAACCTATGTTTCCAATTTATTAAATACATTAATTTGAAGATATTCGTTGGCCAAGTTTTAACACAATATTATAGACGATATTGCTATTGTTTTCTCTTTTGTTCGCTCATGGCGCTGCTCTTGTTGCGGTTACTGCTATTGTAGACAATGTAATCAATATTCGAATTTGTCGATAGGGTTGTAAGTGAAGCAAAGAATAGAAATTAAATGAAAATGTAATTGAACGGTGACAATCTATGAAAAGAGATGGTCAACATTCAACTATAGTAATTACAACAGCTTCAATTCATTAACATCGAGCTAAGAAGCAGCCTTAAATTATCCGTAACATTGAATTCGAAACATATGCATAAAAGAATACACTAAAATCATTATTAATTTTTATTTCTTTTTAAAACTATTAAACATTAACTAATTCAGTGTTTCGTTCAAGTATGGTAATGTTTAGTTGCTGAAACAAAATTTTATATACAACTTTCAAGTTCCATATAAAATTTTGTTTGCCTCTCACCAAACTCCAATTCATGTCGTATAAAGTTCATCTTTGTAAGAACAAAAGTGATTATAGTAGAAGCCTCTCTCTGTCTCTCTCTGTCTCTCCGATATCTATTTTAAAGTGATGTGAATCAATGTCAATTTATCTGTGTTGCGTATATGTAATATGGGGTAGCGAAAAGATAACACTGTTCCTTCATAAGCAATTAGTATATTCCTGCGTATTTCTTTATCTTGTAAGTGGAACAAAATATTTGCAGACAAGAGAGCAGAGGCGAATACATCGAGCTGTGTACTTTGTGTATTTAATTTCTCAGTTGACATCCTTATTTATGTGGATTAAATAAATATCAGAATAATTCACGAATTCATTTGATTAAGAATCCTCACCACCATCCACGTATTTGTGGATGTGTACCTTAATAAGAAATCACTATCCAGTTGGAATTTGTAATAGTAGAAAGAATTAAGCTGTTTGTGTATCTCCACATTTAGAGCTCAATCCTCGCCACTGTTGTGACTTCAAATTTTCCGTACTGAAATAAATAACTACCAATAAAAAAAACTAGTAATTATTTAAAACGCTAAACTAACAAAACATGTGTGATCCCATATCTGTGACAGAACTTATTCTTTGGTCGGAAGTGGGAGGCGCATTGCAAAAACTATAGTGTGACGGATAAAACAGTATGGAGTTACATTCCTTTTCAATCTAATTACAAATCACTGAGAGATAACATAACCTCCATCATGATTCGAAATCCTAATATACATTTTTTTACACTGTTAGCTACATTGAAAAGCGGTCATGAATAGTACAATTGAAAAATCTTTTGATTAAAATCTTTGTAGTAATTCTTCACAGTATGCTACTAGAATGGGGTATTTTAAATTTTAAAACGTTAAACGAAAATGTTTATACTATTTGTGTTTCTCTTTATGTTTAGAATGTAAAAGTAACTTGACTTAAATTTAGTTCAACGGCACGCGAACTACTACATGTTTTCAAAGCTGTTCCAATTGGCAATACATTTTCGCATGCGATCTATACCTTGAAAATTATTAATGTTAAGAAACGCACCTGGATATATATTCTCACAACATAACATACATCCATAAACACAGGGGTGTGTACGTGTAAATACCCACATGCGCGCATACATGCACACTCACGAAATGTATCTTATATATAGATATGTGTGTGTCTGTGAGTTTGTGTATGTGCGTGCATGTATTAGCATGCATTATGTGTGTGTTGTACACGCACGCACGCAGACATACATACACACGTATACTATATACAGTACTTATATGCAGTGAAACTATTAACAGGTGTATATACTTTTATATAAAATGTGAATAATACATTTTCTAAAAATTGCCTGAATATGCATTCTAAGAGTAAATTTTAAAACGTTTATTTGTTAACGTCATATATTGTGTGCATTTATATGTTGTTATTTTTCTGACGATAACTATATCCCACGTATAAATCATAGAGGCCCTAAAAAATATTATGAGCGATGTGCTTTGTGATCATACTAACCACACAAAAGAGAAAAGATGCAAAAAAGACGATAGGACATGATTTTCCTGCTAATGTATATTTTAAGATATGTACAACCACTGCACAGTAATCCACAAACACATGACATATATTTACAGTCGGTATTATATTTATTTGAGACTTGACATCTGAGACGTCGGAGAAAATACCATGGACTATTTCTTCCATTTCCTTACTGTCTGGTTTCAAATCTTGCCGAGCTGAAATCTACTTTCACCCCACCCCGTAATGGAGTCGATAGCATCGACTAACACCCTGCCTTCAAATTTGTAGGCCCTGTGCCGAAATCAGAAAGCATTATATCGAAATTATTTCGTAAGAATTAGCCCTAATTATTAATGCAGATGCGTGAAATATTAAAGACGGTATCTCAGTGAGAGACAATGCATTTTTGGTTCAATTCTCTGCGCCCTTCAGTTAGAACAATAATCCCATGAGATTATAAAAGGAAGGTAAAACTACGTTCCATTCTGTTGTTCAAATATACTAAAATACTGCATGTCATATATGAAAGAATCTTCGAAGTCGGATTTACCCAAACCATGATTATTCTTGTATAATATGTGAAGTGTATGAAATGGAAAAGGCGTGAAAACTGAAATAGCTACAGTATGATCAATCACGTTGGGGACTACTTAGTAATGAATTTTCTGATTTATGTCAGGTGTTAATACAATGTAATTCATTTCTGATAATCTTTTCGTATCACTGACACCCCATCTTTTGGTTAATAGATTTCAGCAACCCACTCGTGATGATGGAAAAATTTGAAACTTATTCACTTAGAAAGGAAATATATACTCTTTATTGCTTTTCTGTCTGTCTACGACGATGAAGAAGTAAATTCCAATGTACTTTACCTTCTAAATATTTTAGGTGCAAGTTTATAATGTAACACAATTGTATTTTTTTAAAGAAAGAATATTTTTACTGCAATTCATGGCTAAAGGACAAGTAAAATGAAAAATATACGACTAGATCCACAAATCTTTTAAAAAGAAGAATACAAAAAATATATATGAATATCTATATCCATCTGGTCTAGTTGCAGCTCTTCAAATCTAGCTTTATAAACAGTAAAATACAAAGAAAAAATGCATTTCGTACATTATAATGTTAAGTGTGAAATTAGAATATGCTAGGTGTGTGATTTCAGTAAAGAAAGTCACAAAAAATAATTAAAAAAAAATCTGTTGGTATTGATATGATAAAAAAATATATATTATACAAATAAAAAAATTTTAAATACGTTTTTTTCCTAATTCATTGTGTATATTAGAGTAACTGATCGATTTAAAAGATGTTCTGTGTATCTCGAGATATTCCGACATCGACTGAACACTTAGTATTTGCCAATGAAATCGTTAAGGACAAATAGATTTAGAAAAATGTGTATATAAGCAGTTTCTGAATGATCCTTTCGATTATAGGCACAAGACCTGGAATTTGTGGGTAGGGGGTTACTCGATTACGTAGATCTCAGTACCCGAATGGTACTTATTTTATCGATATCGAAGGAGGAAAGGCAAAGTCGACCTCGGCGAAATTTGAGCTCAGAAAGTAAAGAGGGCGAAATGCCGCTAAACATTTTATCCGGACGCTAATGATTCTGCTAGCACGCTAGTTTAGGCAGTCTGTGAATAATGACAATAGTTTTTTTTTTTTTTGTCATTTAATACAGTACCTGCTTAAATGTAATACTTAACTCTTTGAATTCACCAGTACATTCAGTATTTGTGATTTCGTTCGACAAACACTTTGGAAGACGCAAAGCGGGTGACTACATGCGTTTTATGATTACAGCTGAAAATATTTCCGCCAATTAGCGAACCGTGAACACATAACCATAAGACTACTCACTACAAACAAAAACCTATCTTGTAAAGCGCCCTTGCGGATTCAAAGGCTTGAATCTAGTATAATACTGAGTTCAATTTAATATATTTGATGTAACCGAATATTTGAGTAAGCATCTATAAATTTAAATGATTTTTAAGGTCAAATCAACTTTGAGCCAACGGATTTTGTAATCAAAATCGTTCCAGCTGTGACCATCAAGACTTTTTCAAGAACACAGTATCTAATTAATATAATTTCCTTTTAATTTGGTTTCATATCCAAGGTGTTATTGGCGTTACGTCATTAACTCGAAATATTCATATATTTTTTATTGGACCTAGATCAACTCTGATCGAACAGTTTCATTATCAAAAACTCCAGTGACAAAAATGCTCAACTATTTTGGTGTAAAAGGGTACAGTCCAATACCTCTGTTTACATTCCTTATCTAAAAGTGAAGAGGAAGAAACATTTATTGCTGGCACTTGAAGGGAAGTACGGAAGTGTAGTTGTGAAGTAGAAACTGTGTAATTCTTTGTGGTAATCTCTACTACTTCAGCACTATTTAATGTCAGCACCAAAGCAAATGGAACAATTTTAATCTTTAACAGTGAAGTATGAAAATTTCCTACTGTTCATGCCTCATATCTTTCCAAGAAAATCTAAACTTTATCTGAAAAATTTATTGATCTCAATTCAGATTCATTTGTTTCAATTTCCCTGGGAGAAATAAATATAATTCATTGTATTTATTTTATTGAAAATTTATAGTAAAATTTCATTTTTGTATTTGGTTTGCAATATTATTTATGTGAAGTTGTGTGTTGAAGCATATCTTATTCTGTCTGGGGAGAGTCATTCTCTTTTAGCGCCTTATCCAGGCTTTGTCTTAACACTCACCGGCTCGATTTCAACTCATTTATACTTATTTATCTTTTTTTAGAATTTTCGTTGAGTCTTGCACACTTTTCAATGGTCATTGACTCTGTCCGTTATCAGAGCTGCGTTTTTTTGTTTGTTTGGGCCCTTGTGTGTGCGTCAGTGTGCGTGTGTATACACATATTATGTATGTCTGCATGCATGTATGTATGTGTGTATGCATATATGTGTCTGTGTGTATATTCATATATATATATGTATGCG
The DNA here is from genome assembly GCF_001194135.2 of Octopus bimaculoides. NCBI lineage: Eukaryota > Metazoa > Mollusca > Cephalopoda > Octopoda > Octopodidae > Octopus > Octopus bimaculoides. Next base: position 27,698,965 of record NC_068989.1, on the reverse strand, counting down.
TGTGTGTGTGTATGTTTGTTTGTATGTATGTATTTTGCGTGGAGGCGAAATGGCCCAGTGGCTAAGGCAGCAGACTCGCGGTCATAGGATCGCGGTTTCGATTCACAGACCGGGCGTTGTGAGTGTTTATTGAGCGAAAGCACCTAAAGCTCCACGAGGCTCCGGCAGGGGATGGTGCCGAACCCTGCTGTACTTTCTCTCACTCTTACTTCCTGTTTCTGTTGTACCTGTAATTAAAAGGGTCAGCCTTGTCACACTGTGTCACGCTGAATATCCCCGAGAACTACGTTAAGGGTACACGTGTCTGTGGAGAGCTCAGCTACTTGCACGTTAATTTCACGAGCAGGCTGTTCCTTTGATCGGATCAACTGGAACCCTCGACGTCGTAAGCGACGGAGTGCCAACAACAACAATGTATTCTGCATATTCATGTGTTCATGTATTCATGTTTGTGTGTTTATATGTATCTGTGTGTGCATTTGTATGTGTCTCCATATGTGTCCTTGTGTGTTTGTGTGAAATGTGCTTGTGTGTATATGATCATGTGTTTCAGTCTTCATTTCTTTATGTATGTAAGTATGTGTTTGTCTGTTCATATTACCTATGTACCTAACTATCTGTTTATCTATCTGTTTACTTACATATCCATTTATCTCCACACACACACACACACATACACACACACATACACACACACACACACACACACACACACACACACACACACACACACACACACACACACACACACACACACACACACACACACACACACACACACACACACACACACACACACACTCTGAGTATTGGGGTATTACTACCTTCTACGTATATTTCCTATTTAGTAGTGTGGATGTTTCCTTTATGAGGACGTACTCCTGTATTTTTCTGAGTGTTGGGTTCTTCGGGTGCTTGGATGGAATGCGAAATCAAGTTAACCTAGTGTACCTGCATGCTGGTCTTTGACATGTTGGTAGAGTATGGAGGACTGTTTTGTTTTTTTCAACCGTTGACTAAGAATTTTGACAAAAGCAGTGATTTTAAATAGTTTAAGCTATAAGTTTGTAGTTACCAGCGATTTTCTCTAACTGTAAACGTACGTATGTGTTTTATACTGGATAATTTTATTTTGAAAATAAAAAGTATGTTGCTCCTATTTTATATAGCATGCTTGTTTTCTTCATATTTCTAAGATAATATCAACAGGTCTTCTACTTTGCACTCACACGTCAGGTTAATGTATTTAATGTCCCTGTTTATTTTCTTTGTGAATCAGTAAGGTTGGCTGATGTTTGTCATTGAACTAAGCAACCTGACGTTGAACACACACACGCACAAATTTACGTACAATTGCATGCACACATACATACATTCACAAACATATGGACACATTAAAGTGAATTATAGACGATTGATACAGTATAAAATTGCAATATCCGACACCATTCACTGTACAAAATATTGCTGTTTCAGATGTACAAATTCTGTAAAACAAAGAGTACATCGTACATTGCTCACTATTTCAAATTAATATACAAAACACCCAAGAATATTTAAGCACTAATTTTTGTTTTACTTGTTAGTGTGCTTCATAGGTACAGACGTTTAAATTCTAACTCAGACCTGTTTGATAAGATTTATCATCACAAGCAGACCAGATACGAGTATCTCATCTTCTATTCATACACAGTATCTAGAACTATATTACCAAATGTTGCGATCTTTCTTTGAAATGAAAAGTAACTTGCATGGAGATTTAGCTGATATTTCTAGCAGATGAAACCACCGTTATCAACTAGCTGTTAACTGTTTTCAAGTTAAAACATAAATGGCAGCACGTCAGAGTCATAAACTCGAAGTAAACTTACACATTCTGGGGCACAAAGTCAGCAAATTTTTTGTGGAAGCGATAAGTTGGTTACACCAGCCCTAATGCCCGACTAGTAGTTATTTTATCGACCTTGAAATTACGAATGGCGACCTCGTGGATTTTGAACTCAGAACGTAAAGACGGACGAAATGTTGCTAAGCATTTTCCCCGTCGTCCTAACGGTTCTGCGAGTTCGCCGTCCTGCTCTACGTACGGATAGTAATAGACGGTTAGGTTTGCCAGACCAACTATATTGCGAGTTTTAATATTAGAAGCATTAGGTGTGGTGTCTGAATCCCCCAGTAATATAAACTTAAGTGATTCCAAATAAACAGTTTCTGTAAAAAAGCACAGTTAATAAGACAGGAATATAAAGATTTACTCAGTATTCGCAAATCCTCGCTTACTAACCATAAATGTCTGGAAATAAGTTGCTTTTGATAAAAATATTTCCTTGGATTATAAATTATCCTATCATATGTATATAGTATCAGATTAGATTCCAAATATGGACCTTTTGTAAACAAAAGATACTGTCTACCTTATCATTGAAATATTTGGTTCTTTCGCATAAAGTATAACATCCATCGCTACAAATATCGCGTTTGTTTTTGAGATAAAAAAAACGGTTACTCCGTGCTTGAAAGTTCTGGAGCAGATATGTCAAACTCCTGGCTCGCGGGACCATTTTGATATCAACATGAAATTGGTCCAAATGGCGGCATCAGCAAATAGAGTACTTTGCTGCCCTCAGCAACACCCATACCTTCCTGTTACAACTGCACATACATAGTGAGTAGCTAAAGCGGTCCATTACATGGAAAAGTAGCAATAATTTAATACACGACTAGAAACAACAACACTGTAAACTATTACATTCTATCCGTACAAATAAAAACGTTAACACATTCACCAGTCTTAATTGTAACTGCAACAAAACATCCTGAGAAACGCTTCCTTCAATTCTCTATTCGCGTGTTTAGAAGCACTGATGACGCAAAATCTACTAATCCCATAATGCACCGCAACAGCAGCTTTACCGCTCTTACGCGACGTCGTTCAGTAGAAATAGCTATCTATATCAATGACCGAGAGAAAAGTTGATGCTGAAAACCTAGTACATAATTACTGACATTGATGGCAAACGCGTGTCTTAGTTGTGTTACTAATGTTGCTGTATAATCTCAAACGCGACTACGAGACAAAAAATCAGGACAAGCATAAGTACCTCACAGCTGAGCAGAAGCAACGAAAGGTAGAAGAGTTGAAGAGGAATCTCACATTACAACACACATTCTTTCAACCAAAGCAAAATCATAAAGTGAAGCTGCTGTTAAAGCAAGTTTTATTGTGGCAGAGGAGATCACAAAATCAGCCCGGCCATTTACCGAAGGAGAGTTTGTGAAGAGATGTATGATGAAAATGTGCGACGCTTTGTGTCCAAACAAGAAGGAACTGTGTGCTGATGTGAGTATTAGCGGAAATACGGTTGCTGATTGGGCGTGTGAGATGGCCACTGATTTGAAAACACAGTTGATTGAAAAAGGAAAATATTTTGTTGCATACTCTCTTGTTGTGGGTGAGACTACTGGCACGACTACTAATACAACACAGCTGGCTATCTTCAGCGGTGGAGTGGACTCCAATTTGTTCGTCATGGAGGAAATTTTAGACATTAAATCGGTGCATGGAACAACAACAGGAAAGAACCTTTTTGGAAAAATATGTCAGAGTGTAACCGACATGAAACTGTCTTGGGACAAACTTACAACAGATAGAGCATCAGATAAAAGTGGACTAGAGTGTAGTATACTGTTGAAGATGCAAGAAGAGAACTGCTTTGGTGATTTGACAACATATCACTGCGTCATACACCAGGAAACGCTGTGCGTTAAAGTCTCAAAAAAGGAACAGGTAATGAGCACTGTAGCGCAAAGCGTAAACTTTATCCGAACCAAAGGGTTAAATCACCGTCGATTTTAGTCTTTCCTGCAGGAAATACATTCAGAGTTTGGTGACATGCCTTATCATACGGAGGTGCGGTGGCTCAGTCTGGGAAAGGTCCTCGATATAGTTTTTCTGCTGGTTGAGGAGATATGTCAGTTCATGGACAGTAAAGGAAAAGAATAAAAAGTTCTGCGGGATGAGATGTGGAAATGCGAGTTGGCGTTCCTGGTTGACATAACTGCGCATCTCAGTGTTTTAAACATCCAGCTCCAGGGATGATATCGCATGATCTGTGATATGTATGACGCAGTGAAGTCATTTGAAGTGAAGCTGCGCTTATGGGAGACACAAATGCACCAATTGAACTTGTCTTTTACCCTGTTGCCAAGTAATGTTGAGCCAAGTCAGCGAGACGGTGTTCCCAAAGCAACACTTTGCTGATAAACTGAGTGCGCTCCGCACTGAATTCGCACGGCTCTTTAGTGACTTTGAAGCACAGAAAAACAATTTCTAACTGCTTCACAATCCAGTTGCTGTCAATGTGGAAACTGCACCTGTACATATTTAAATGCAGTGTAATGGGACATTAAAACAAAAGTACGATTCTGTGGGGGCCCGCACAGTTCACTCACTTCATACCTGAAGGCATTCCCCTGCTCCGTTTACATGCAGCTCGAACGCTGTTTTTGTGTGAAAGCTCATATCTGTACAAGAAGGTGTTCTCTGTGATGAAGATGAATAAAATGTCATATAGGAGTCGTCTCACAGATGAACACTTGCAATCCATTCTGAAAGTCTCAATAAAACAGAACCTTACCCCAAACATCAATGAACTCGTTGCCAAGAAAAGATTTGAAGTATGTAGCTCGGACAAAGTTGCATAAAGAAAATTGAAAGTTTTGATTTATTATTTTAATTTTCGCTAAAAAGCAGATTTATTTATATTTTCTTTTTATTTTTTGCATCATGTTTTTATTTTAAATTTTTATAATTTTGACAGGAAATATTTTTATGCAGAGCAAAATATTTTAAGAAATTTAAGTCAAAATGAATCTATTTTTGGAATAAAATTATACACTATCTGTTTCAATACATGTTCTTGTTTAAAAGGTTTTAGTCTGTTCAATAAATGTTTATCCTGTTCGGCCCGCGACTTAAAGTGTCCTTTGAGTTTTGGCCCCCTGTCCGATTGAGTTTGACACCCCTCTTCTACAGGATAATTATATAAATAACACAATTTCTTTGTTCAAATCCAGTCAGGTACCCATGTCGGAGCAAATTATCTGATGACAATCAGAAATCGAATAATATCGTACACACACATATATATATATATATGTATGTATATATATATATATACACATACACATATAGACGTATAAAAATACACACACACACACACGCACACCCACACCCCCACACACACACGCACACACACACACACACACACACACACACACACACACAC
>NC_068989.1:27684450-27693634 GCF_001194135.2 Octopus bimaculoides | reverse complement strand
ACAAGCCACAATAATTATGCACCAACCCAATACACACACACACACACAATTTTTTTACTCCTTTATTCTTTGACTTGTTTCAGTCATTTGACTGGGGCACCGCCTTTTAGTCGATCAAATCGACCCTAGGACTTATTCTTTGTAAGCCTAGTACTTATGCTATCGTTTAGTTTTTGCCGAACCGCTAAGTTACGAGGACGTAAGCACATCAGCATCGGTTGGCAAGCGATGTTGGGGCGACAAAAACAGACAGACACACACACTCACACATACACACACATACACACACACACATACACACACACGCACATACACACACACACACACACACACATTTGCGACGGGCTTCTTTCAGTTTCCGTCTACCAGTCAATTGACTGCGACTTTACTGGAGCACATCCTTGATAGGGATAGGTTTTAGTCGAACAAATCGCCTCCAGGTCTTATTTTTTTTTTTACATGCCTGGTACTTATTTTATTGGTTTCTTTTGCCGAGCGCGCTAGATTATGGGAAGTAAACACGGAAAATTTAATAAAGTAACAATATAGCTATAAAATCTACACAGAAAACGTCAATCAAGTACTAGACCGCTTGGATTACAAATCGCCAATGTTTTATTAGCATCATAAAATGATGCAATGCACTTTTCTTATATTTTATGTTAAGAATAAATTGCAATCATTTAAAATAATATTTTACTTTTTCTCGTTCCATCCATTCTGTACTGGACAAGCTGGATTAGAAACGCTCATTCATACCATAATGCATTAAGCAGCCTCAGATGTCGTTTCGATTCTCTTTTGTCTAGCTTGAAGCATAAGTCAGAGGCGGATATTTTACAGGATTCGTTAGGTGATAGAAAGAAGGTAAGTTGAGAGTACCTCTCTGACCCATTTACTACAGCAAACATACAGCTGAGGCAGTTGCATCGAACGAGCAGTGAATTTGTCGGCTGCTTGGTTCTCCAGAGGTTATCTACCATCATTGAAGGTTCCTTAATTGAAAGTAACACTAACAGCTTACACAATAAATGTAAATAGCATACTATCGTTTAGCCTCGATTATGCAAATACATGAATATAGGAAATCATCTAATCCTTTTCTGTTCTGTTTTGAGAGAGAAGAGTAGAAGCATGCTATTTGGGAGAGAATTAGCTGCTGTTTCTAGGAGAGTAAAATACTGCATAGGTATTTGTTAGTAACACGTCAGCTTCGCGTTTCTCCAGTATGTGAAACAGATGTATTATGTTATAATGTGATCATGAATCCTAACCACTGAGATCGTAATGTTATCTTTCAGCCTTTATGATAATATCTCATATAACAGACTAGTAATAATAATAGTAATATGTTTGCAGAACTGTTATGCAAGGCGGTAAGTAAAATATAAATCACATCAGCACTTCACCATCGAGCTATTTATTATCACTTTTCAATTCAATACGTCACAGCAGAAAAAAAAGAATATAGTCATCGAATACATACCGAATTAAAAAGAACAGAAGTGTTGGATACGTGGAAACTCACCTAAAAGAAAATAAAGAAAATTTATATAATGACAGATTCTTAAAAGTAGATGGAATAAAGTTTGTATGGGCTTTTAATTTTGATATATGAAATATACCAGTGGTAATTATATAAAGACATATCAGAATAAGTAACAATTATGCGTGCCAAACAAATGGTATTGTGTTGCTTTTAAAGATACGACTTTATGGAAAATAATATTCTTGCTGTGTGAATGTGACTAGAGAAAACCGATAGGGATAATTTTCACTTGAATTGCAAATATTTCGATCGTGACGTAACTCTCTAACTATTCAAGTGAGTATTATTTTCTATTTAATATTGATTTCTTTCTACATATCAAAGTTTTTAGTGGGGGTGGGAGTGAAATTTATTGATTCAATCGAACACAAGATATTACCATTAAATTATGTAGTCACTGACCTTGTGCTAATGTTAGAAATCAGTTTATTATCAGCACTGAAATATAGATATGTTAACTTTTCATTTTTATGCATTTGATGTTCGGATACTGAGATACCGAACGACTTACAACAAAGCACACATTTATGGGTTGTCCGGATTTGCAATATGCGCCATCTACAATTGTGAATTCTTGGCAGACAAGAACTGGTTGTACATCATGACAGATAGGCTGTAACAGCCAAATCTCCAGCGATGTCTAGCTTACTGGAAGAAAAGGAATAAATATACACGCATACATACATATCTATCTATCTATCTATCTATCTATCTATCTATCTATCTATCTATCTATCTATCTATCTATCTATCTATCTATCTATCTACCTATCTATCTATCTAGCTAGCTAGCTAGCTATCGATCGATCGATCGATCCAATCATTTTATCACTCAATCAATCAGTATATCTCTCTTTTACTCTTTTACTTGTTTCAGTCTTTAGTCGAGCAAATCGACCCCAGAGCTCATTCTTTGTAAGCCTACTACTTATTCTACCAATTTCTTATGCCGAACCGCTAAGTTACGGGAAGTAAACACACCAGCATCGGTTGTCAATCGATGTTGGGGTGACAAACACAGACACAAATATATACACACATAGACATATATATATACATATACGACGGGCTTCTTTCAGTTTCCGTCTACCAAATCCACTAACAAGGCTTTGATCTGCCTGAGGCTATAGTAGAAGACATTTGCCCAACGTGCCACACAGTGGGACTGAACCCAAGACCATGTGGTTCGTATGCAAGCTACTTACCTCACACAGCCACTCCTATATATGTATATATATATATAACACACACACACATAAACGTGAGCTGAAAAGTTCATAGCCGTGAAATGTTGCATGCATTAATTTCAGCCATCTTTATTGGTAGCTACGTTTGTTCTTCCCAGTTGAGCTGATATCTGACTGTTCAAAAGTAACTAGTTGCGATTCTCTTGAAAATGGACAAAATTTGGTTAGCGGTGTTAACAAATACCTACTGAGAAAACGGTCTAACGCCTAATGACTCTCATTCTGACATGCTTGCTATACTAGGGGATGACGCTCTATCTTTATCAACAGGGCAAATATGCTTAGCTAAATTTAAGAGTGAGAGAGAGAGTCTTGAAGTTGATTCAAGTCTGGATGTCCAGCGGCTGCCTCCAGCAAGGAAAACATTATCGTTTCCAGCCCATGGCCATAAATGACAAGCAATTGACTGTAGATCAAATAGTCAGTGCTATTAGTATATCCTATAAGAGATTTGAGAATATTATGGAAAATGAACTTGACATTAGAAAGTTTCTTCTCGGAGGGTGCCGCATCTGACATTTGATCAAAAGCGCACCAAGCAGATCACGTCACGAGAAAATTTGACATTGTTTGAAGCAGATCAAACTGTTTTTTTAAAACTTTTTCTGGACCTGCATATGTGTTGGTTCATTATTTTGAGCTTGAGGCAAGGAGAGAATCCATGCAGTGGAAACATCCCTCCTTACTTGCTTCAAGAAGGCCAAGGTAGTTTCATCTGCAGAAAAGATGAAAGCTTCAGGTTTTGGCGGGATGCAAAAGGCATATCTATCTATCTATCTATCTATCTATCTATCTATCTATCTATCTATCTATCTATCTATCTATCTGTCTGTCTGTCTGTATGTCTGTCTGTCTTTCTGCATGTATGTATGTATGTATGTACGTATGTATGTATGTATGTATAAATGGGTTGTGGCTTAAAATGACGTCAGTCATTATTACATCATATTATTGTTTGAATAACTTTTGCGTCTTGTCATTCTTCTAATCCCATGTGTATCATTATTCTCTTGCAAGCATCTGAGAACGTATCGCTGTTGGGCGTTATTTACTCCATTCCTATTACAAGTTTCGGTGGGTCTGAGAAGGTTCATAGACGTTGCCTTTGCTCCACTAGCTATGACAATGTAAGAAATGTAAAAGAAACTGATGTGTGTTAACTTAATTCCATTATACCATAAACAGAAGCGATATGATCATTGTCTCCCTTTTTGGGATGGGACGTCCAGCCAGGTGGACGTAATTTTTATCGCCTCTCGATATTTTGTGTCTTCTACTATTTTTTCTCTTCTACTTTTTCTCTTCTATACTCTTTCAAAATTTATCCCAGGCGTTACCCAATGCAATTCGTCTTGGCATAACGGCCCTTAATGTATGTCTTCGTCAAGTGTTTACTCTGTACGTCCACTCTGGTATCGTTTGTTCGTTCGAAGCCTTAACTCTCCATAAATTTTATATTTTTTTTAATTTGTGGATGCTGCTGTCCTATGAAGTTTTTCTGTCTTGTCGTTGAAAGCTTGGAACAGGTAGTAATAAACAGCCGACCACTGAGGAGGGGTTGGACTTCCATTAGTATTTTGTCTTGTACTTGTCTCTGTGTGATTGCGTGTTTTTCCCTCATTGGTGATATACTGTACTTAATTTAATATGTATTTTTTTTGCAATTTTTTTTTGTATTTGTCCTGTACTTATCTCTCGTGTGTTTACGTGTTTTTCACTCACTGATGATGTCATGTACTTAAAGTGAATTTTTAATTTTATATATATATATATATATATATATATATATATATATATATATATATGAAGATGTATCTATGACCTTCATAAAAAAGTCCGATCTAAATGCAACTACATAAAAAGCAACACCCTATTACGTATATTGAAAGAAACAATCGTTTATTTTTTTCACTATAAATTATTCGGACGTACACTGTGTCCAATGAAACATACGTTCGATCAAAATGATATGAACTCTGATTATCATCTAATTTCAACTGATGCAATAAAATGTAACGCGTTAGTAATCATATTAAGTTCTCTACGACCTAGAAAATGGCAATGTGAAAATATTATGGAACTTATTTTTAAACTCAACATCATTTTTCATGACTAAAATGGTAATAACAAACTAATGTTCGATATAAAATCAAATGATTAAAAAATTGATCTGAACCGACAAGGAAATGTAAATAATTAACTCTTCCTAGCAGTTTGATTTTAATTAAGGCTGTTAATAAATGTGAATAATTTCATTTTCAATTGATACTACTGGAATGACGGACAGCTAATTTTGTAAAGACTTTGGGATAAGGTGAGGCAGAGAGACACTATGAAATTCTAGAATTTGACGTTTTATTTTAGTTAACCTTAGTCGGAATTTATGGTGTTTTGGTCATGATCACATGTTTGCAGTATCGATTTCTTGGACAAGGAACTTCATTTCGTATTACTCCATATTATTCCAGTGAGTACTGAGGTTCAAATAAGTATCATCCGGTTATATCTGCCGTTCTCTGTCTCCCTCCTCCCTCACCCCTGTCTCTCTCCTCCCTCACCCCTGTCTCTCTCCTCCCTCACCCCTGTCTCTCTCCTCCCTCACACCTGTCTCTCTCCTCCCTCACCCCTGTCTCTCTCACTGAGTCTCTGGATGTCATAAAGTGGGCTCTTGTTTCACTGAGTGAGAAAGTGGAAACATGGCCTTAGAATTTCTTGGGTGAAGACAAAGATCCAATCCGTCGTTGGCTTCTTGGTGAACTCCACCTAGTCTCTCTCTATTGCCGCTATGAATCTCCATAGTGATAACGGCTTTTGCTGGGAGTCTGAAGTCATACACGTCATTTGGACAAGCTGTGTAGTTTTGAACTCATTAGACAAGAGTATTAGTCGGGACTGATATCTTTGCATGAAGACAAAGTTTCGAGTCTTTTGGTCTCTGGTTCCCCCGGTCCCTACTCTATAATTGTTAGACTTGCCACTGTCAGGAGCCCTTAGACGCCGCCTGAACTCCTTTCGTACCAGGTCAATTCGCAAGATTATGGGTTAACATTAGTTAGATTTCTGATCCAACCAGCAACCCTACTCAGATACTGAGATGCGTGCTGTTGATGTATCATTCGAGAGAGCCAGCTCAGACTGTTCTTCGATTTTCCGAGTTAGACCCTGCTTACCGTGTTTGTTCTCTTCATTGGGGGTTCGGCTGGGTTGATGCCTCTTGTTGGTCGACCACATGCCAAATAGTGAGGGTATATGAGTACGTATCTCACGGAAAAGGACACTAGATGGGAATCTACTCGACGGATCGCTCGGGGTATCAGAGAATATACTGAAAAATTAGGAATGCAGCAACGCGCTCCGACATTGCATAGACTCAATTCAAATTTTGTGAGTTATGGCCACTCGACTTTAGTTTTTGATTAGTGTTGTCCAACAGAATAAACAAGAATGCTTTTTTTGCTTCTCACCTCAGTGAGAAGCAAAACGGATGCATATTCAGTGAACATACTTAAACCAAGTTTATTTCCGGTAGATTCGCAGCAACAATTATTGAACAGCTCGATATCCTTTCCAAAGAAAAAATAAAACTTACAAAAGGAAGAAAAAACAATAACTATTCAGAAAAAAACTGACACACACATATACACACATATAAGAGGCATACAGACAAATCCGCGCGCATACATACATATAGCTAATTCTTTTCTTACTAACTTATAATATAAAGAATTGTTGACAACAAACGTTTCTTTCGAGATTCCATTTACGAATTCGCCGTACAACTGGAGAAAATAAGCAAGAAAAGAAAACAAAAGAATATGGAAAAAGAATGAGAAAATCAGAAAAGCAGTAATTTCTTCTGGACAAATTGGATTCCGACGTCAAAGTAAGTTTTGAAAGGAATTAGAAACACCCACTGATTCAAGAGTAATCTAATGTATGAATGCACGTGTACCTATTGTACATATATATAATTTATATTATACATGTATATGTACGCATATATGCATATACATATATGTGTTTATGTAATTCAATTCTATATTTCACTACTCATAGAAAAAAAAAACGCTCTCGGTCGTACACACATACATGCACACAATCACGCATGCGTATGAATATGAATGGCTAAAAGTAAACATGTTCGTTCTAGTTTCTGCTCTTATCCACCTGTTTGACATTCTTCGCTGTCTTCCATTTAGCATTACGTTAATACAGCCTTTATTTTCTCCACTAATTCTATGTCCGTTCACCTTTTTTATATAGCTCTGACTATATTTATATATCCCTCTCTCTATCCCCTATTTATTCATATACTGTTTTATCTTTGTATTTTAATGACATTGGATTCACCATCGAACTGGCCGTTCATCCTTCCTTTCAAGTATCTATCTATCTATCTATCTATCTATCTATCTATCTATCTGCCTGTTAGTCACTCTGTTTAAATGTTAATGCATGTGATTCATAAAGTTGTTTACATTTCTTTAATAAGAAGACGCTTGCTTTCATCATTGGCCTTGAGTCTAGCAGATTTTTCTGTGCGCCACTTAGATATGAGCGCTATTTATTCATTAAGATACAAGTCATCCCTGTTATAATTGGATCAATTATTGATACTCTGTTATGAAAGATAACATAGTCTTCCAATTACCTTTGAAACCACCAATATTCTTTTTTGTTTTGATTACTAAATATTTCATTACAAATCGCTCAAGGCGCAACCATAACATACCCAAAGGAAAAGTGAATCGATAGCTGTCCATTAATATATTTTAGATAAACTATTTACTGTAAAATATAATGCCAAATAAATAAATAAATAGACGTAACTTCAAAATAAATTCTATATTTTCTGCAAGTTATGAACTATTGATTATATATATATAAGTCTGAGATTCACAAAGGATTTATGACGTCATGTAGGCTTATTGTTTTGGAGTGGTAAGTGACAGAAGTTGTGACTCTTCGTCCCCGATTTCTTGTCTATTCGTGGTTGATTTAGATTCTCATACTTCTGAATTCGATAAAAATACTACCATACTAGACTGTTGGTGGTTGGATTCACCTAGAAATTGCGTGAGTTACACTAAAATTTGAAAGCATTATAAATAAAATATTTTAGCAAAGAATTGACAGTCGGTCATGGCGCTGGAAAGAATGCCAAGCAATATTTAGTTACTGTTCAAATCCCATTAATGTCAGCGTTACACGTCTTGGTCAGTTATAAAAAGAACTATTCAGATATTCTGGTTGCAAGGTTGACTGTTTTAGTAGTGTGGGTGGCAATATCGGTAGTGGTTTATTGAATGTATTTTTCTGTTTTTAAAATACGCCGCTACACATAGGAGTTGACTAATATTTCTTTCTTATGGGATTCATAAATTTACCTATTTTATTGATTCTCTTTTCCTTCGGAGTGCCCTACATAAGGAACTAAATATAGACATAGTCGACAACAGCTTCCCCCACAAAATATATGATCATATGCTATTGTTAAACGTAAGAAATTCTTTCATTGGGAAAGGTATGAAAGGATTGCTATAAGCAGTGTGCAATGTATGAATGCGCGCGCGCACACACACACGCACACACGTGTGTATTACCAAAGAGGAAGAAAAGCAGGACGGAAGTAAAGAAAGGCAATGTGAAAGGGAGGAAGGGGGAGCGATAAAAACAGAAAATCAGGGAAGACATCAGCATGTCTTGCATTTCTGGCGATAAATAATTGTTACTATGCATAAGACAATAGATATAGGCAAGATGCACAGTAAAAATTGTAAACATCTTGCTGTTAGAATCCATAGCATCAGTAGAAAAGTGAGAAGAAAGCTATAAAGCGTAATTTATTTATTTTAATGGAACAGATGACAGATTTGGTGTTCATAGTTGATGAAATGAAACAAAACAGAAATGCCTGCGTTCTACAATCCAATAACATCATTCACAGTGTATCTTGCGTTATGTATGTATGAATATATTTTTTAAAAAACAACTGGTTACACTACGCATACATACAAAAAAACACACACATGAGAACGCACATCTACATACACACATAAGTTACATGCATGCATACATACAGCCATCCTTCCTTACATGCATACACTTAGGCATTAGACTAATTCTTAGACAGGGTTAAAGCAGACTTTGAAAAGTGGGGGCATGTCCTTAATGAGGTCGCGAATAGCGACGAAAGAACTCTGACAGAGAAAAGTAACAACCAATTAATTGTTCAATCAGCACATTAAACCATTACAGATTTGTTTGTAAAATAAAGAAGTCGTATTGAACGTGGCCATATTTTTATCTTTTTATTGATATAATGACCCTCCCTAGACACATGATTATATAATATATATATATATATATATATATATATATATATATA